>NC_134266.1:1508699-1701199 GCF_031893055.1 Leptodactylus fuscus
TAGATAGATAGGAGATAGATAGATAGATAGATAGATAGATAGATAGATAGGAGATAGATAGATAGGAGATAGATAGATAGATAGATAGATAGATAGATAGATAGATAGATAGGAGATAGATAGATAGATAGATAGATAGATAGATAGATAGATAGATAGGAGATAGATAGGAGATAGATAGATAGATAGATAGATAGATAGATAGATAGATAGATAGACAGGCAGTATACAGACAGTGTGTATTTGGCTGTAGATATTTCTATATACTCTTTGATACGATCTTTCTATTATTTTCCCGGTGATAACTATGAATGGCCGTCGCCACTTTTCACTGTAAAGTAAAGGCGTGTTACCATGGTAACTGCTAATGCAACCGAGGGGGAAAAGTCATTGTTGACCACAAGACATATTTGCCGCTTCCTATATCATTCCGGAAGATTCATATGGGACTATTACACGTGTGCGTCTGTATGAAGGGCTGAGTGGTCTACAGGGTGTACATGAAGGGTTAATGGGCCACCTATAGAGCAGGGCACCCATATGTACCAACACTGGTGGAGGCTCCGAGCCCAGCGGATCTGCCGGCCCCGGAGGAGTCTGGGAGGCGGACCCACGGAGGAGTCTGGGAGGCGGACCCACGGAGGAGTCTGGGAGGCGGCCCCACGGAGGAGTCTGGGAGGCGGACCCACGGAGGAGTCTGGGAGGCGGACCCACGGAGGAGTCTGGGAGGCAGACCCATGAAGGAGTCTGGGAGGCGGACCCTGACAAGTATGATATAACCCTGAAATTACTAGAGACGCCAGACCAGACCTCAAGATAAACATACCCTATAAAAATGCAGCCCCCCCCCATAATAAATACAGACCCCAGAATTACACTGATCCCTGGATACATATTCAACCCCAAATAAGACCCCCTAAATAACTACAGACCTCCATATATATAATACACAATATAGACCCCAACATACAACAAACCTCAGAACACACCACAGAATACAGACGTCTGATATATACAGAGACCCAAGAACAGACCCTCTAAATACAGACCCCATATATACAAAGACCCCAGATCAGACACCCTAAATGTAAATGTCCAATATATAGAGGACCCCAGATCAGACCCCCTGAATACAAACCTCCTATATATACAAACACTTTTCACACAACTTGATGGGCCTTGAGAACCTGCACGGATATAGTCATGTGACCTTACCTGTGCAGGTCCTGCAAAAGTCACAAAATCTGAAGATATTTCAATCTATTAACCCAACTGCATCTATAATAATAGAAAACATATGTGCATTACATCTCACCCACACCCCTACTACTCCCTACTACTACAACCTACTAATACTACTACTACTCCCTACTACTGCTCCCTACTACTACAACCTACTAATACTACTACTACTCCCTACTACTACAACCTACTACTACAACCTACTAATACTACTACTACTCCCTACTACTACTCCCTACTACTACAACCTACTAATACTACTACTACTCCCTACTACTACTCCCTACTACTACTCCCTACTACTTCTCCCTACTACTACTCCCTACTACTACTCCCTACTACTACTCCCTACTACTACAACCTACTAATACTACTACTACTCCCTACTACTACTCCCTACTACTACAACCTACTAATACTACTACTACTCCCTACTACTACTCCCTACTACTACTCCCTACTACTGCTCCCTACTACTACAACCTACTAATACTACTACTACTCCCTACTACTACTCCCTACTACTACAACCTACTAATACTACTACTACTCCCTACTACTGCTCCCTACTACTACTCCCTACTACTTCTCCCTACTACTACTCCCTACTACTTCTCCCTACTACTACTCCCTACTACTTCTCACTACTACTACTCTCTACTTCTACTCCCTACTACTACTCCCTACTTCTACTCCCTACTACTACTCCCTACTACTACTCTCTACTTCTACTCCCTACTACTACTCCCTATTACTACTCCCTAGTCTTGCTAGTCTTCAGTAGTTGATCCCTTTTAATGACTAATAATGATGACAGATTACAATGTTTCGGAACGTCTCGGCTCCTTTCTCAGGTAAATTTAAAAACCATTTCTGAAGGAGCAGATTTATATACAAAAAAACACATAGGGATAGAAGTCTAGCAGGAAGGGGGGGGAGGAGGGTTATTAGTAATTGGTAGAAACAATGTAAAAACTTACAGGTTCTTATCAGTTCTCAGGATCTCAGTTCAGTGATTTCTGTAGGATGCCATGAACCCATGTGAGAGATTCATCCCTTCCTCCAGTGTGTGAAGCAGGGTCATCAGCTTGTACTCATAAATCCGTCGTGCTTTCCTTGATTTAAAATTCCCTCTTAAAACCAAAATTTTCATGTGATTGGTGATATTATGATCCTCATTGTAGAAATGTTTTGATACGGGAAGGTCCATTCTTTGTTCTCTAATTGTATGGCGATGTGAATTCATCCGCGTTCTAAGCTGCTGTCCGGGCTCTCCATCATACAGATTATCAGTGGGACACTTGGTGCACATTATTACATACACTACATGCGGTGTGCTGCAGGTGAACGTACCTCAGACTTTATATTCCCTGTTAGAGTTTGGTATCTCTATCCTGTCAGTGGTCAGTATGTGCGGGCAGGTTTTGCACCTCTTCTGTCCACATGGGAATGTTCCTGTGTTAGTTGGAGGTGACAGTGAGCTGCTAATCACCATATTCCTGAGGTTTGGTGGCTGTCTGTAGCACAGGAGAGGGGGGTCTGGAAATATGGATGTTAGACGGTGGTCTTTTTGCAGTAGTGGATGTAGTTTGCGTGTGATACCTCTCAGCGTCTCCAGGCGGGGGTTATATGTGATGACCGGGGGCACCCGATTGTTCTCCTGTTTAGTGTTGTATGTTCACCTGTAACACACCTGCACATTATTACATACACTACATTAGGTGTGTTACAGGTGAACGTACAATACCAAACAGGAAAACAATACAATGTTCATAATAAAGACATTTTGGAGCTCACCGTGAGTAATCCAATGTCCTTTTCGAGGTGCACGATCTGCTTCCCGGACCAAGGAGCAAGACAAATATAACGAAGACGTAAAGAGTAGAGATGAGCGAACAGTGTTCTATCGAACACATGTTCGATCGGATATCAGGGTGTTCGCCATGTTCGAATCGAATCGAACACCGCGTGGTAAAGTGCGCCAAAATTCGATTCCCCTCCCACCTTCCCTGGCGCCTTTTTTGCACCAATAACAGCGCAGGGGAGGTGGGACAGGAACTACGACACCGGGGGCATTGAAAAAAATTGGAAAAAGTCATTGGCTGCCGAAATCAGGTGACCTCCATTTTAGACGAATAGTGGATTTCAAATCCGGGTCATATGAGAATGTGAACTTTGTGACTATGAGACAGGGATAGCTGTACAGGCAGGGATAGCTAGGGATAACCTTTATTTAGGGGGGAATGTTATTAAAAATAACTTTTTGGGGCTCTATCGGGTGTGTAATTGTGATTTTTGTGAGATAAACTTTTTCCCATAGGGATGCATTGGCCAGCGCTGATTGGCCGAATTCCGTACTCTGGCCAATCAGCGCTGGCCAATGCATTCTATTAGCGTGATGAAGCAGAGTGTGCACAAGGGTTCAAGCGCACCCTCGGCTCTGATGTAGGAGAGCCGAGGGTGCACTTGAACCCTTGTGCACCCTCGGCTCTGCTACATCAGAGCCGAGGGTGCGCTTGAACCCTTGTGCAGCCTCGGCTCTGCTACATCAGAGCCGAGGGTGCGCTTGAACCCTTGTGCACCCTCGGCTCTGCTACATCAGAGCCGAGGGTGCGCTTGAACCCTTGTGCAGCCTCGGCTCTGCTACATCAGAGCCGAGGGTGCGCTTGAACCCTTGTGCACACTCTGCTTCATCAAGCTAATAGAATGCATTGGCCAGCGCTGATTGGCCAATGTATTCTATTAGCCTGATGAAGTAGAGCTGAATGTGTGTGCTAAGCACACACATTCAGCTCTACTTCATCGGGCTAATAGAATGCATTGGCCAGCGCTGATTGGCCAGAGTACGGAACTCGACCAATCAGCGCTGGCTCTGCTGGAGGAGGCGGAGTCTAAGATCGCTCCACACCAGTCTCCATTCAGGTCCGACCTTAGACTCCGCCTCCTCCGGCAGAGCCAGCGCTGATTGGCCGAAGGCTGGCCAATGCATTCCTATGCGAATGCAGACTTAGCAGTGCTGAGTCAGTTTTGCTCAACTACACATCTGATGCACACTCGGCACTGCTACATCAGATGTAGCAATCTGATGTAGCAGAGCCGAGGGTGCACTAGAACCCCTGTGCAAACTCAGTTCACGCTAATAGAATGCATTGGCCAGCGCTGATTGGCCAATGCATTCTATTAGCCCGATGAAGTAGAGCTGAATGTGTGTGCTAAGCACACACATTCAGCACTGCTTCATCAAGCCAATACAATGCATTAGCCAGTGCTGATTGGCCAGAGTACGGAATTCGGCCAATCAGCGCTGGCTCTGCCGGAGGAGGCGGAGTCTAAGGTCGGACCTGAATGGAGACTGGTGTGGAGCGATCTTAGACTCCGCCTCCTCCAGCAGAGCCAGCGCTGATTGGTCGAGTTCCGTACTCTGGCCAATCAGCGCTGGCCAATGCATTCTATTAGCCCGATGAAGTAGAGCTGAATGTGTGTGCTAAGCACACACATTCAGCACTGCTTCATCAAGCCAATACAATGCATTAGCCAGTGCTGATTGGCCAGAGTACGGAATTCGGCCAATCAGCGCTGGCTCTGCCGGAGGAGGCGGAGTCTAAGGTCGGACCTGAATGGAGACTGGTGTGGAGCGATCTTAGACTCCGCCTCCTCCAGCAGAGCCAGCGCTGATTGGTCGAGTTCCGTACTCTGGCCAATCAGCGCTGGCCAATGCATTCTATTAGCCCGATGAAGTAGAGCTGAATGTGTGTGCTTAGCACACACATTCAGCTCTACTTCATCAGGCTAATAGAATACATTGGCCAATCAGCGCTGGCCAATGCATTCTATTAGCTTGATGAAGCAGAGTGTGCACAAGGGTTCAAGCGCACCCTCGGCTCTGATGTAGCAGAGCTGAGGGTGCACAAGGGTTCAAGTGCACCCTCGGCTCTCCTACATCAGAGCCGAGGGTGCGCTTGAACCCTTGTGCAGCCTCAGCTCTGCTACATCAGAGCCGAGGGTGCGCTTGAACCCTTGTGCACACTCTGCTTCATCAAGCTAATAGAATGCATTGGCCAGCGCTGATTGGCCAGAGTACGGAATTCGGCCAATCAGCGCTGGCTCTGCTGGAGGAGGCGGAGTCTAAGATCGCTCCACACCAGTCTCCATTCAGGTCCGACCTTAGACTCCGCCTCCTCCAGCAGAGCCAGCGCTGATTGGCCGAATTCCGTACTCTGGCCAATCAGCACTGGCTAATGCATTGTATTGGCGTGATGAAGCAGTGCTGAATGTGTGTGCTTAGCACACACATTCAGCTCTACTTCATCGGGCTAATAGAATGCATTGGCCAATCAGCGCTGGCCAATGCATTCTATTAGCGTGAACTGAGTTTGCACAGGGGTTCTAGTGCACCCTCGGCTCTGCTACATCAGATTGCTACATCTGATGTAGCAGTGCCGAGTGTGCATCAGATGTGTAGTTGAGCAAAACTGACTCAGCACTGCTAAGTCTCTGCATTCGCATAGGAATGCATTGGCCAGCCTTCGGCCAATCAGCGCTGGCTCTGCCGGAGGAGGCGGAGTCTAAGGTCGGACCTGAATGGAGACTGGTGTGGAGCGATCTTAGACTCCGCCTCCTCCAGCAGAGCCAGCGCTGATTGGTCGAGTTCCGTACTCTGGCCAATCAGCACTGGCCAATGCATTTCTATGGGGAAAAGTTAGCTTGCGAAAATCGCAAACTGACAGGGATTTCCATGAAATAAAGTGACTTTTATGCCCCCAGACATGCTTCCCCTGCTGTCCCAGTGTCATTCCAGGGTGTTGGCATCATTTCCTGGGGTGTCATAGTGGACTTGGTGACCCTCCAGACACGAATTTGGGTTTCCCCCTTAACGAGTTTATGTTCCCCATAGACTATAATGGGGTTCGAAACCCATTCGAACACTCGAACAGTGAGCGGCTGTTCGAATCGAATTTCGAACCTCGAACATTTTAGTGTTCGCTCATCTCTAGTAAAGAGGTAGATCGGCATCACTAAAGGGGGAAAAATATTAAATATAACTTTTAATCCATATGAGTAATAGAATGAAACAAAGATCCAAAAAAAGAAATGAAAAAACTGGAAAAACACATTAAAAAACACCATCCCATGACTAAGGAACTGAGCGCTCTGAAACGTGTTGGCGTTTTTAATGTGTTTTTCCTGTTTTTTTCATTTCTTTTTTTGTATCTTTGTTTCATTCTATTACTCATGTGGATTAAATGTTATCCTATTAATATTATAAATGTGAAAGTTTGTGAGTTTGGATGTTTGTGGGTTTGTGTGTTTGGATGTTTGGATGTTTGTTCCTCAATCACGCAAAACCCGCTCCACCGATTTGGCTGAAATTTTCCACAAACATAGTTAATACACCCGATTGAGCAATAGGCTACTTTTCCTCACAATAGCGCACATACGTTTGTGCCAGGACCCCCACAAAACCCAAACTCACACCACCATCTCTGCAATCTCACACACTTTGGACCATAGCAAGCCACAAAATTCATATTGCCCTCTGCAGCCTCGCCCCTAACCCCACACAATCACATATACATAGACTTTACCACTTTGCCCCTCACCTTAACGATACTCCAGGAGGCGCTCTATAACGCTCCGGAGCAGCCATGTTTGCCGACCCCCACCGCTCTGACAATCCGCGACACCGCCCACCCATGTCAATACCCCTAGGCGGTCTAATAAATGCAAAAAAAAAAGTTTACAAAAAGTAAAAAAAATATAAAAAAAATAAATAAAAAGGATTAAAAATTCAAATCACCCCCCTTTCCCTAGAACACATATAAAAGTAGTTAAATACTGTGAAACACATACATGTTAGGTATCCCCACGTCCGAAATCGCCCGCTCTACAAAGATATACAAATATTTTTCCTGTTCGGTAAACGCCGTAGTGGGAAAAATGGTCAAAATTGCAAAACCGCCATTTTTTCACTGTTTTGATTCTGATAAAAAATTGAATAAAAAGTGATCAAAGCAATAACATTTCCCGAAAATGGTAGAACTACAAAGTACACCCGGCCCCGCAAAAAAAGACGCCCTATACATCCCCGTACACGCAAGTATAAAAAAAGTTACGGCTGTCAGAATATGGCGACTTTTCAAAAAATAATTTTTTAACACAGTTTGGGATTTTTTTAAGGGGTCAAAATGTAAATAAAACCATATAAATTTGGTCTCCCCGGAATCGTAACGAAACACAGAATACAGGGGACATGTCATTTTGGTTGCACAGTGAACGCCGTAAAACCGAAGCCCATAAGAAAGTTGCAGAAATGCATTTTTTCTTCCAATCCACCCCATTCTGAATTTTTTCCCTGCTTCCCAGTACATTATATAGAATAAATAATGGCGGCATCATGAAGAAAAATCTGTCCCGCAAAAATTAAGACCTCATATGGCTCTGGGAGCGGAGAAATAAAAAAGTGATGGGGTTTAGAAGGAGGGGAGTCAAAAACGAAAATCAAAAAATGCCATCGGCGGGAAAGGGTTAACTTCAAATACTTCTGTCCCAAAGTCACTATGTAAAGTTTCTCACAACACCGTATATATAGCAGCTCTAATACAAAGTAACTGCAACACAAAAGTCTCACGGATTCTCTGAATTACAGCAAAAACAAGATACAAAGTTACATTTCATATCCCATCCCTTATACACAGTACGAAAACCTTACCCGCGCCTGTATATACACACTTCTACAATCACCGCAGACCAAGTCGCGGGTACCAGCTAGTATTTTATATTTTTCCCCCTTTAGTGATGCCGATCTACCTCTTTACTTCTTCGTTAGATTAGATACACCCAGTGGACAGTATCACATGTCATAGGATTAGATACCAAGTGACAGCAGATGGAGTCACAAATCATAGGCTTAGATACAGAAGCTCAGCAGACTGTATCACACTTGTTAGGATTAGATACTGTGGGGACGTAGCTCGTATCAGCAGTGGTGCGGACCCAACCAATCACAGACAGGGACACAAAATCTGAGGCAAACAGGTTTATTTAAAAAGAAAACAGTAAAATAAACCTTCACATCACAAAACTGTCAAACAAAACCCTGCTCGTCCGAGCACTAACTAAATAGTATACGTGGCTTACTACCAGACACACCAACAAAGACAAAGCAGACTTAGGTCTCACCAGCCTCAGTGTCAGGACAGACCCCGGTGCCTCCTCTCACTCCCAGGATCTGCCCTGACCTGCAGGCTCAGTGAGCCAAGGACCCAAACCTGGGCTGAGGCCTACACAAGACCCGCACTGGACCACACATAGGTCAGGAATCTATGAGAGATACAGCAGGACCCAGCACTCGGCCTGTCACCTGCTCACTGATATTCTTAATTGTACAAAGATTTGACCTTTCCATTTGTATTTACAGCTTGTCCATGGTCTCAGACGCGTATACAGAGAGTATCTTCATGGAACCGATCCACCTGTCATCTGCTATAGCCGCCAAGAAGATTATTAATGAAGGTAAAGCTCGTCTTATAGACGCCCGTCACAGAGAAGAGGAGGAGTGTGCTAACTACATAGATAGATAGATAGATAGATAGATAGATAGATAGATAGATAGGAGATAGATAGATAGATAGATAGATAGGAGATAGATAGATAGATAGATAGATAGGAGATAGATAGATAGATGGATGGATAGATAGATAGATAGATAGATAGATAGATAGATAGATAGATAGATAGGAGATAGATAGATAGATAGATAGATAGATAGGAGATAGATAGATAGATAGATAGATAGATAGGAGATAGATAGATAGATAGATAGATAGATAGATAGATAGATAGGAGATAAGATAAGATAAGATAATCCTTTAATAGTCCCACCTTGGGGAAATTTCAGCGTGTTACAGCAGCATAGTAACACAGATACAGGATAATACAGAGTAATATGTTACAGACGTAGACACAGATAAGCTGAGAAGAGAAGATATACTAGGAGTCCATGGCAGCTAAGGAAAAACAGAAGAGAAAGAGGAAGACCTCATGGTCATCCTCATAATCATTAGTTCTCTGTGCGGAGAGCTCTTCGTTTGGTCTGATGTAGATTATACAGCCTGGTCGCGGTTGGAAGGAAGGACCTGCGATAGCTCCTTCTCACACTTGGGGTGAAGCAGACGGTCGCTTACAGAGCTGCCAAGTCCCATTAGGGTCCCATACATGGGGTGGGATTTGTTCTCCCGCATGGAGGTCACCACAGACAGTCTCCTTCTGTCACCCACCACCTGTACTGGGTCCAAGGGGCTCCCCAGGACAGAGCTGGCCCTCCTGATCAGCCTGTCAAGTCTATTTCTGTCCCTGGTTGATATACTGCTCCCCCAGCAGGCCACACCGAAAAAGATGGCTGAGGCAACCACAGAGTTGAAGAAGGCCCTAAGAAGTGGCCCCTGGACCCCCGGCCCTAAGAAGTGGCCCCTGGACTCCGAAGGCCCTAAGAAGTGTCCCCCGGACTCCGAAGGCCCTAAGCCTCCTGAGATAGATAGATAGATAGATAGATAGATAGATAGATAGGAGATAGATAGATAGATAGATAGATAGATAGATAGATAGATAGATAGGAGATAGATAGATAGGAGATAGATAGGAGATAGATAGATAGATAGATAGATAGATAGATAGATAGATAGATAGGAGATAGATAGATAGATAGATAGATAGATAGATAGATAGATAGGAGATAGATAGATAGATAGATAGATAGATAGGTAGATAGATAGATAGATAGATAGATAGATAGATAGATAGATAGATAGGAGATAGATAGATAGGAGATAGATAGATAGATAGGAGATAGATAGAAAGATAGATAGATAGATAGATAGATAGATAGATAGATAGATAGATAGATAGATAGGAGATAGATAGATGATAGATAGATAGATAGGAGATAGATAGATAGATAGATAGATAGATAGATAGATAGATAGATAGATAGATAGATAGATAGGAGATAGATAGGAGATAGATAGATAGGAGATAGATAGATAGATAGATAGATAGATAGATAGATAGATAGATAGATAGATAGGAGATAGATAGATAGATAGATAGATAGATAGATAGATGATAGATAGATAGATAGATAGATAGATAGATAGATAGATGATAGATAGATAGATAGATAGATAGGAGATAGATAGGAGATAGATAGATAGGAGATAGATAGATAGATAGATAGGAGATAGATAGATAGATAGATAGATAGATAGATAGATAGATAGATAGATAGATAGGAGATAGATAGATAGATAGATAGATAGATAGATAGATAGATAGATAGATAGGTCCGGTTCTTTGAGTATTCCCCGCCCCCAGCTTGACAGACACTGATTTATTCTCACAGGGGGGGGGGGGGGGGGGGGGCAGGTTACTTCCTGACCCCTTACTCGGCAATTGAGTTAATTTTTGAGGTCACTCGCCCTAACTGTGTAATTTGCAGCAAGTAACTGCTGACACCCGTCTGTGTATGGAAGATATGCCAGCCATTTATAGCGCCCTGCACGTTCTTTATTTATCGCTGCCTTTGATGCTTCTCCTCAGCGTCTTCCCCCTTCTTAATGATCAGCTCAATAAAGATCATAAGTCTGACACCAAATTCTCCACGGAAAGAAAGATATTCTGCCCACTGCTGCATTCACAATTATACAGAGGTGTCAGAGCTGAAATCTCTCCCCAATTCCTTATTTGTTCAGATTATTGGGATCAGCACAGAGTAAATTATAGCAGAATAGTGAGCGCAGCTCTGGAGTATAATACAGGATAAGTAATGTAATGTATGTACACAGTGACTGTACCAGCAGAATAGTGAGCGCAGCTCTGGAGTATAATACAGGATAAGTAATGTAATGTATGTACACAGTGACTGTACCAGCAGAATAGTGAGCGCAGCTCTGGAGTATAATACAGGATAAGTAATGTAATGTATGTACACAGTGACTGCACCAGCAGAATAGTGAGCGCAGCTCTGGAGTATAATACAGGATAAGTAATGTAATGTATGTACACAGTGACTGTACCAGCAGAATAGTGAGCGCAGCTCTGGAGTATAATACAGGATAAGTAATGTAATGTATGTACACAGTGACTGTACCAGCAGAATAGTGAGCGCAGCTCTGGAGTATAATACAGGATAAGTAATGTAATGTATGTACACAGTGACTGCACCAGCAGAATAGTGAGCGCAGCTCTGGAGTATAATACAGGATAAGTAATGTAATGTATGTACACAGTGACTGCACCAGCAGAATAGTGAGCGCAGCTCTGGAGTATAATACAGGATAAGTAATGTAATGTATGTACACAGTGACTGTACCTGCAGAATAGTGAGCGCAGCTCTGGAGTATAATACAGGATAAGTAATGTAATGTATGTACACAGTGACTGCACCAGCAGAATAGTGAGCGCAGCTCTGGAGTATAATACAGGATAAGTAATGTAATGTATGTACACAGTGACTGTACCTGCAGAATAGTGAGCGCAGCTCTGGAGTATAATACAGGATAAGTAATGTAATGTATGTACACAGTGACTGTACCAGCAGAATAGTGAGCGCAGCTCTGGAGTATAATACAGGATAAGTAATGTAATGTATGTACACAGTGACTGTACCAGCAGAATAGTGAGCGCAGCTCTGGAGTATAATACAGGATAAGTAATGTAATGTATGTACACAGTGACTGTACCAGCAGAATAGTGAGTGCAGCTCTGGAGTATAATACAGGGTAAGTAATGTAATGTGTGTACACAGTGACTGTACCATCAGAATAGTGAGCGCAGCTCTGGAGTATAATACAGGATAAGTAATGTAATGTATGTACACAGTGACTGCACTAGCAGAATAGTGAGCGCAGCTCTGGAGTATGATACAGGATAAGTAATGTAATGTATGTACACAGTGACTGTACCAGCAGAATAGTGAGCGCAGCTCTGGGGTATAATACAGGATAAGTAATGTAATGTATGTACACAGTGACTGCACCAGCAGAATAGTGAGCGCAGCTCTGGAGTATAATACAGGATAAGTAATGTAATGTATGTACACAGTGACTGTACCAGCAGAATAGTGAGCGCAGCTCTGGAGTATAATACAGGATAAGTAATGTAATGTATGTACACAGTGACTGCACCAGCAGAATAGTGAGCGCTGCTCTGGAGTATAATACAGGATAAGTAATGTAATGTATGCACACAGTGACTGTACCAGCAGAATAGTGGGTGCAGCTCTGGAGTATAATACAGGATAAGTAATGTAATGTATGTACACAGTGACTGTACCAGCAGAATAGTGAGCGCAGCTCTGGAGTATAATACAGGATAAGTAATGTAATGTATGTACACAGTGACTGTACCAGCAGAATAGTGAGCGCAGCTCTGGAGTATAATACAGGATAAGTAATGTAATGTATGTACACAGTGACTGCACCAGCAGAATAGTGAGCGCAGCTCTGGAGTATAATACAGGATAAGTAATGTAATGTATGTACACAGTGACTGTACCAGCAGAATAGTGAGCGCAGCTCTGGGGTATAATACAGGAGAAGTAATGTAATGTATGTACACAGTGACTGTACCAGCAGAATAGTGAGTGCAGCTCTGGAGTATAATACAGGATCAGTAATGTAATGTATGTACACAGTGACTGCACCAGCAGAATAGTGAGCGCTGCTCTGGAGTATAATACAGGATAAGTAATGTAATGTATGCACACAGTGACTGCACCAGCAGAATAGTGAGCGCTGCTCTGGAGTATAATACAGGATAAGTAATGTAATGTATGCACACAGTGACTGTACCAGCAGAATAGTGAGTGCAGCTCTGGAGTATAATACAGGATAAGTAATGTAATGTATGTACACAGTGACTGTACCAGCAGAATAGTGAGCGCAGCTCTGGGGTATAATACAGGATAAGTAATGTAATGTATGTACACAGTGACTGCACCAGCAGAATAGTGAGCGCAGCTCTGGAGTATAATACAGGATAAGTAATGTAATGTATGTACACAGTGACTGTACCGGCAGAATAGTGAGCGCAGCTCTGGAGTATAATACAGGATAAGTAATGTAATGTATGTACACAGTGACTGCACCAGCAGAATAGTGAGCGCAGCTCTGGAGTATAATACAGGATAAGTAATGTAATGCATGTACACAGTGACCAGCAGAATAGTGAGCGCAGCTCTGGAGTATAATACAGGATAAGTAATGTAATGTATGTACACAGTGACTGTACCAGCAGAATAGTGAGCGCAGCTCTGGGGTATAATACAGGATAAGTAATGTAATGTATGTACACAGTGACTGCACCAGCAGAATAGTGAGCGCAGCTCTGGGGTATAATACAGGATAAGTAATGTAATGTATGTACACAGTGACTGCACCAGCAGAATAGTGTGCGCAGCTCTGGAGTATAATACAGGATAAGTAATGTAATGTATGTACACAATGACTGTACCAGCAGAATAGTGAGCGCAGCTCTGGAGTATAATGCAGGATAAGTAACGTAATGTATGTACACAGTGACTGTACCAGCAGAATAGTGAGCGCAGCTCTGGAGTATAATACAGGATAAGTAATGTAATGTATGTACACAGTGACTGTACCAGCAGAATAGTGAGCGCAGCTCTGGAGTATAATACAGGATGAGTAATGTAATGTATGTACACAGTGACTACACCAGCAGAATAGTGAGCGCAGCTCTGGAGTATAATACAGGATAAGTAATGTAATGTATGTACACAGTGACTGCACCAGCAGAATAGTGAGCGCAGCTCTGTGGTATAATACAGGATAAGTAATGTAATGTATGTACACAGTGACTGTACCAGCAGAATAGTGAGCGCAGCTCTGGAGTATAATACAGGATAAGTAATGTAATGTATGTACACAGTGACTGTACCAGCAGAATAGTGAGCGCAGTTCTGGAGTATAATACAGGATGAGTAATGTAATGTATGTACACAGTGACTACACCAGCAGAATAGTGAGCGCAGCTCTGGAGTATAATACAGGATAAGTAATGTAATGTATGTACACAGTGACTGTACCAGCAGAATAGTGAGCGCAGCTCTGGAGTATAATACAGGATAAGTAATGTAATGTATGTACACAGTGACTGCACCAGCAGAATAGTGAGCGCAGCTCTGGAATATAATACAGGATAAGTAATGTAATGTATGTACACAGTGACTGTACCAGCAGAATAGTGAGCGCAGCTCTGGAGTATAATACAGGATAAGTAATGTAATGTATGTACACAGTGACTGCACCAGCAGAATAGTGAGCGCAGCTCTGGGGTATAATACAGGATAAGTAATGTAATGTATGTACACAGTGACTGTACCAGCAGAATAGTGAGCGCAGCTCTGGAGTATAATACAGGATAAGTAATGTAATGTATGTACACAGTGACTGTACCAGCAGAATAGTGAGCGCAGCTCTGGAGTATAATACAGGATAAGTAATGTAATGTATGTACACAGTGACTGTACCAGCAGAATAGTGAGCGCAGCTCTGGAGTATAATACAGGATAAGTAATGTAATGTATGTACACAGTGACTGCACCAACAGAATAGTGAGCGCAGCTCTGGGGTATAATACAGGATAAGTAATGTAATGTATGTACACAGTGACTGTACCAGCAGAATAGTGAGCGCAGCTCTGGAGTATAATACAGGATAAGTAATGTAATGTATGTACAGAGTGACTGTACCAGCAGAATAGTGAGCGCAGCTCTGCAGTATAATACAGGATAAGTAATGTAATGTATGTACACAGTGACTGCACCAGCAGTATAGTGAGCGCAGCTCTGGAGTATAATACAGGATAAGTAATGTAATGTATGTACACAGTGACTGCACCAGCAGTATAGTGAGCACAGCTCTGGAGTATAATACAGGATAAGTAATGTAATGTATGTACACAGTGACTGCACCAGCAGAATAGTGAGCACAGCTCTGGAGTATAATACAGGATAAGTAATGTAATGTATGTACACAGTGACCAGCAGAATAGTGAGCGCAGCTCTGGAATATAATACAGGATAAGTAATGTAATGTATGTACACAGTGACTGCACCAGCAGAATAGTGAGCGCAGCTCTGGAGTATAATACAGGATAAGTAATGTAATGTATGTACAGAGTGACTGCACCAGCAGAATAGTGAGCGCAGCTCTGGAGTATAATACAGGATAAGTAATGTAATGTATGTACACAGTGACTGTACCAGCAGAATAGTGAGCGCAGCTCTGCAGTATAATACAGGATAAGTAATGTAATGTATGTACACAGTGACTGCACCAGCAGAATAGTGAGCGCAGCTCTGGAGTATAATACAGGATAAGTAATGTAATGTATGTACACAGTGACTGCACCAGCAGAATAGTGAGCGCAGCTCTGGAATATAATACAGGATAAGTAATGTAATGTATGTACACAGTGACTGTACCAGCAGAATAGTGAGCGCAGCTCTGGAATATAATGCAGGATAAGTAATGTAATGTATGTACACAGTGACTGTACCAGCAGAATAGTGAGCGCAGCTCTGGAGTATAATGCAGGATCAGTAATGTAATGTATGTACACAGTGACTGCACCAGCAGAATAGTGAGCGCAGCTCTGGAGTATAATACAGGATAAGTAATGTAATGTATGTACACAGTGACTGCACCAGCAGAATAGTGAGCGCAGCTCTGGAGTATAATACAGGATAAGTAATGTAATGTATGTACACAGTGACTGCACCAGCAGAATAGTGAGCGCAGCTCTGGAGTATAATACAGGATAAGTAATGTAATGTATGTACACAGTGACTGCACCAGCAGAATTGTGAGCGCAGCTCTGGAGTATAATAGAGGATAAGTAATGTAATGTATGTACACAGTGACTGCACCAGCAGAATTGTGAGCGCAGCTCTGGGGTATAATAGAGGATAAGTAATGTAATGTATGTACACAGTGACTGTACCAGCAGAATAGTGAGCGCAGCTCTGGAGTATAATGCAGGATCAGTAATGTAATGTATGTACACAGTGACTGCACCAGCAGAATAGTGAGCGCAGCTCTGGAGTATAATACAGGATAAGTAATGTAATGTATGTACACAGTGACTGTACCAGCAGAATAGTGAGCGCAACTCTGGAGTATAATACAGGATAAGTAATGTAATGTATGTACACAGTGACTGCACCAGCAGAATTGTGAGCGCAGCTCTGGGGTATAATACAGGATAAGTAATGTAATGTATGTACACAGTGACTGTACCAGCAGAATAGTGAGCGCAACTCTGGAGTATAATACAGGATAAGTAATGTAATGTATGTACACAGTGACTGCACCAGCAGAATAGTGAGCGCAGCTCTGCAGTATAATACAGGATAAGTAATGTAATGTATGTACACAGTGACTGCACCAGCAGAATAGTGAGCGCAGCTCTGGAATATAATACAGGATAAGTAATGTAATGTATGTACACAGTGACTGCACCAGCAGAATAGTGAGCGCAGCTCTGGAATATAATACAGGATAAGTAATGTAATGTATGTACACAGTGACTGCACCAGCAGAATAGTGAGCGCAGCTCTGGAGTATAATACAGGATAAGTAATGTAATGTATGTACACAGTGACTATACCAGCAGAATAGTGAGCGCAGCTCTGGAGTATAATACAGGATAAGTAATATAATGTATGTACACAGTGACTGTACCAGCAGAATAGTGAGCGCAGCTCTGGAGTATAATACAGGATAAGTAATGTAATGTATGTACACAGTGACTGCACCAGCAGAATTGTGAGCACAGCTCTGGGGTATAATAGAGGATAAGTAATGTAATGTATGTACACAGTGACTGCACCAGCAGAATAATGAGCGCTGCTCTGGAGTATAATACCGGATAAGTAATGTAATGTATGTACACAGTGACTGTACCAGCAGAATAGTGAGCGCAGCTCTGGAGTATAATGCAGGATCAGTAATGTAATGTATGTACACAGTGACTGCACCAGCAGAATAGTGAGCGCAGCTCTGGAGTATAATACAGGATAAGTAATGTAATGTATGTACACAGTGACTGCACCAGCAGAATAGTGAGCGCAACTCTGGAGTATAATACAGGATAAGTAATGTAATGTATGTACACAGTGACTGCACCAGCAGAATAGTGAGCGCAGCTCTGTAGTATAATACAGGATAAGTAATGTAATGTATGTACACAGTGACTGCACCAGCAGAATAGTGAGCGCAGCTCTGGAATATAATACAGGATAAGTAATGTAATGTATGTACACAGTGACTGCACCAGCAGAATAGTGAGCGCAGCTCTGGAATATAATACAGGATAAGTAATGTAATGTATGTACACAGTGACTGCACCAGCAGAATAGTGAGCGCAGCTCTGGAGTATAATACAGGATAAGTAATGTAATGTATGTACACAGTGACTATACCAGCAGAATAGTGAGCGCAGCTCTGGAGTATAATACAGGATAAGTAATGTAATGTATGTACACAGTGACTGCACCAGCAGAATTGTGAGCGCAGCTCTGGAGTATAATACAGGATAAGTAATGTAATGTATGTACACAGTGACTGCACCAGCAGAATAGTGAGCGCTGCTCTGGGGTATAATAGAGGATAAGTAATGTAATGTATGTACACAGTGACTGCACCAGCAGAATAGTGAGCGCAGCTCTGGAGTATAATACAGGATAAGTAATGTAATGTATGTACACAGTGACTGTACCAGCAGAATAGTGAGCGCTGCTCTGGTGTATAATACAGGATAAGTAATGTAATGTATGTACAGAGTGACTGTACCAGCAGAATAGTGAGCGCAGCTCTGCAGTATAATACAGGATAAGTAATGTAATGTATGTACACAGCGACTGTACCTGCAGAATAGTGAGCGCAGCTCTGGAGTATAATACAGGATAAGTAATGTAATGTATGTACACAGTGACTGCACCAGCAGAATAGTGAGCGCAGCTCTGGAGTATAATACAGGATAAGTAATGTAATGTATGTACACAGTGACTGCACCAGCAGAATAGTGAGCGCAGCTCTGGAGTATAATACAGGATAAGTAATGTAATGTATGTACACAGTGACTGCACCAGCAGAATAGTGAGCGCAACTCTGGAGTATAATACAGGATAAGTAATGTAATGTATGTACACAGTGACTGCACCAGCAGAATAGTGAGCGCAGCTCTGCAGTATAATACAGGATAAGTAATGTAATGTATGTACACAGTGACTGCACCAGCAGAATAGTGAGCGCAGCTCTGGAATATAATACAGGATAAGTAATGTAATGTATGTACACAGTGACTGCACCAGCAGAATAGTGAGCGCAGCTCTGGAATATAATACAGGATAAGTAATGTAATGTATGTACACAGTGACTGCACCAGCAGAATAGTGAGCGCAGCTCTGGAGTATAATACAGGATAAGTAATGTAATGTATGTACACAGTGACTATACCAGCAGAATAGTGAGCGCAGCTCTGGAGTATAATACAGGATAAGTAATGTAATGTATGTACAAATTGACTGCACCAGCAGAATTGTGAGCGCAGCTCTGGAGTATAATACAGGATAAGTAATGTAATGTATGTACAAATTGACTGCACCAGCAGAATTGTGAGCGCAGCTCTGCAGTATAATACAGGATAAGTAATGTAATGTATGTACACAGTGACTGCACCAGCAGAATAGTGAGCGCTGCTCTGGGGTATAATAGAGGATAAGTAATGTAATGTATGTACACAGTGACTGCACCAGCAGAATAGTGAGCGCAGCTCTGGAGTATAATACAGGATAAGTAATGTAATGTATGTACAGAGTGACTGTACCTGCAGAATAGTGAGCGCAGCTCTGGAGTATAATACAGGATAAGTAATGTAATGTATGTACACAGCGACTGTACCTGCAGAATAGTGAGCGCAGCTCTGGAGTATAATACAGGATAAGTAATGTAATGTATGTACACAGTGACTGCACCAGCAGAATAGTGAGCGCAGCTCTGGAGTATAATACAGGATAAGTAATGTAATGTATGTACAGAGTGACTGTACCTGCAGAATAGTGAGCGCAGCTCTGGAGTATAATACAGGATAAGTAATGTAATGTATGTACACAGTGACTGCACCAGCAGAATAGTGAGCGCAGCTCTGGAGTATAATACAGGATAAGTAATGTAATGTATGTACACAGTGACTGTACCAGCAGAATAGTGAGCGCCGCTCTGGAGTAGAATACTGGATGTATACACAGTAAAGCTCCATCTAGTGGTGGTCACTGGTAGACAGGATTTTACCCCCCATCTTCGTCCTTAGTGTTTTGGGTGATTCAGTATTTCTTGGTATTCAGTAGTTTGGCCGCTCGCAGGTAGGAGTTGGGTGATGAGGACATGAAGGCTTCTCTGTGAAGGGCGACTCAGGGACTTGTATTTCCAGGTCATTACTTTTTGATTTTTTCGGGGGAAACGTTCTTAAAAGAAGATTCTGACACTTCAGCTTTTATGCAGTCAGATAAATAGCCGACATTTTCGTCTCCGCGGGAAATTCCAGAGCAATTTTTACCTCTGAAGGACTTCAAATCAAAGCGGACATATGCACCCTGCACCGAGCGCCGCCGCTTTGATGTCTCCTTCCAGTCCCACTTCTACTGACACAAAATACTTCTGACACCCTCAGAAGCTCCGACAAAGATATTCCTGGTAAAGAGCGAAATTGGGGAAGAGTCAGAGACTAAATAGCGGCAGCACTTACCGGCCCCGGGACTTCCCATTGTATCGTGCGGGGCCAGGAGAATGTTTTTGAGAAAATGTTAAAAAAAGTTACAAAAATTGCCAAATTTTTGTATCTAGAGGAATCTGTAACTGGGACATGGTGGTCCTTACACTGGGATTGATCATATACTTGTTTGGCACTTTTTCCACTGAATATTGACGGTTTCCAGGTAGCAACAGTACCTTGCTGACTGTTTCCAGATGACAATACAATGTTCTTGACTGCTTCAAGACTGCAACAGTATTTCATTTATGTATCAGATAGTAATAGTACTTAGTTGACTGATTTTTGGTACTATTTGTACCTTGTTGACTGTTTCCAGTTAGCAATAGAATTTAGTTGATGGTTTCCAGGTAGAATTATTATATGAGTAATGGTTTCCAGTTAGCTATATTATCTTGTTGATGGTTTCCAGGTAACAACAGTATTCTATTGCCTGTTTTCAGGTACCAGCTGCATCTTGCTGACTGTTTCCATTCAGTAGAACTATGTAGACATTACCAAGATAACATAAATTTCTTGATGGATCTTTTTCTAGTGACTTGGTGACGACTGACTTGTTCACCAGCTATCTTTTTGTTTCCTGATCGCAAGCGCATCTTGTTGACAGTTTCCAGTTATCGACTTTATCTTGTCAATGGTTTCCAGTTAGCAATAATATGGTATTAATGGGTTCCAGGTCGCGGTAGTATTTTGTTGACTGTTTTTAGATAGTAGAAATGTGTTGTTGATGGTTTCCATATACCCATAATATCTGATTGATGGCCTCCAGATGGCAGCAATATCTTGTTGACAGTTTCCAGTTCAGATAACATCTTGTTGATAGTTCCCAAGTACAAGCTGCATTTGTCAATGGTGTAAAGTTACTAATATTATCTTGTTGATGGTTTCCAGCTTCTAATAGTACTATGATAATGCTTTCCAGGTAGCAACATTTTCTTGTTGATGGTTTCCCATTAACAAAAGTATATTGTTGATGTTTTCTAGGTAACAACATTAATATTTTAAGCATTTCCATGTAGCAGCAATATCATTTTGATGGTTTCCCATTGAAAAAGTACAATGTTGATGGTTGCTTGGTAACAACATTGTTATATGAAGCATTTCCCGATAGCAACATTATCATGCTGATGGAACCCAGTAGTATATTGCTGATGGTTTCCAGGTAGCAGTAGTATATTGCTGATGGAACCCAGTAGTATATTGCTGATGGTTTCCAGGTAGCAGTAGTATATTGCTGATGGTTTCCAGTTAGCAGTAGTATATTGCTGATGGTTTCCAGTTAGCAGTAGTATATTGCTGATGGAACCCAGTAGTATATTGCTGATGGTTTCCAGTTAGAAGTAGTATATTGCTGATGGTTTTCCAGTTAGCAGTAGTATATTGCTGATGGTTTCCAGTTAGAAGTAGTATATTGCTGATGGTTTCCAGTTAGCAGTAGTATATTGCTGATGGTTTCCAGTTAGCAGTAGTATATTGCTGATGGTTTCCAGTTAGCAGTAGTATATTGCTGATGGTTTCCAGTTAGCAGTAGTATATTGCTGATGGTTTCCAGTTAGCAGTAGTATATTGCTGATGGTTTCCAGTTAGCAGTAGTATATTGCTGATGGTTTCCAGTTAGCAGTAGTATATTATTGATGGTTCCCAGTTAGCAGTAGTATATTGCTGATGGTTTCCAGTTAGCAGTAGTATATTGCTGATGGTTTCCAGTTAGCAGTAGTATATTGCTGGTGGTTTCCAGTTAGCAGCAGAGTATTGTTGATGGTTTCCGGTTAGCAGTAGTATATTGCAGATGGTTTCCAGTTAGCAGTAGTATATTGCAGATGGTTTCCAGTTAGCAGTAGTATATTGTTGATGGTTTCCAGTTAGCAGCAGAGTATTGTTGATGGTTTCCAGTTAGCAGTAGTATATTGCTGATGGTTCCCAGTTAGCAGTAGTATATTGCTGATGGTTTCCAGGTAGCAGTAGTATATTGCTGATGGAACCCAGTAGTATATTGCTGATGGTTTCCAGGTAGCAGTAGTATATTGCTGATGGTTTCCAGTTAGCAGTAGTATATTGCTGATGGTTTCCAGTTAGCAGTAGTATATTGCTGATGGAACCCAGTAGTATATTGCTGATGGTTTCCAGTTAGAAGTAGTATATTGCTGATGGTTTTCCAGTTAGCAGTAGTATATTGCTGATGGTTTCCAGTTAGAAGTAGTATATTGCTGATGGTTTCCAGTTAGCAGTAGTATATTGCTGATGGTTTCCAGTTAGCAGTAGTATATTGCTGATGGTTTCCAGTTAGCAGTAGTATATTGCTGATGGTTTCCAGTTAGCAGTAGTATATTGCTGATGGTTTCCAGTTAGCAGTAGTATATTGCTGATGGTTTCCAGTTAGCAGTAGTATATTGCTGATGGTTTCCAGTTAGCAGTAGTATATTATTGATGGTTCCCAGTTAGCAGTAGTATATTGCTGATGGTTTCCAGTTAGCAGTAGTATATTGCTGATGGTTCCCAGTTAGCAGTAGTATATTGCTGATGGTTTCCAGTTAGCAGTAGTATATTGCTGGTGGTTTCCAGTTAGCAGCAGAGTATTGTTGATGGTTTCCGGTTAGCAGTAGTATATTGCAGATGGTTTCCAGTTAGCAGTAGTATATTGCAGATGGTTTCCAGTTAGCAGTAGTATATTGTTGATGGTTTCCAGTTAGCAGCAGAGTATTGTTGATGGTTTCCAGTTAGCAGTAGTATATTGCTGATGGTTCCCAGTTAGCAGTAGTATATTGCTGATGGTTTCCAGGTAGCAGTAGTATATTGCTGATGGAACCCAGTAGTATATTGCTGATGGTTTCCAGGTAGCAGTAGTATATTGCTGATGGTTTCCAGTTAGCAGTAGTATATTGCTGATGGTTTCCAGTTAGCAGTAGTATATTGCTGATGGAACCCAGTAGTATATTGCTGATGGTTTCCAGTTAGAAGTAGTATATTGCTGATGGTTTTCCAGTTAGCAGTAGTATATTGCTGATGGTTTCCAGTTAGAAGTAGTATATTGCTGATGGTTTCCAGTTAGCAGTAGTATATTGCTGATGGTTTCCAGTTAGCAGTAGTATATTGCTGATGGTTTCCAGTTAGCAGTAGTATATTGCTGATGGTTTCCAGTTAGCAGTAGTATATTGCTGATGGTTTCCAGTTAGCAGTAGTATATTGCTGATGGTTTCCAGTTAGCAGTAGTATATTGCTGATGGTTTCCAGTTAGCAGTAGTATATTATTGATGGTTCCCAGTTAGCAGTAGTATATTGCTAATGGTTTCCAGTTAGCAGTAGTATATTGCTGATGGTTTCCAGTTAGCAGTAGTATATTGCTGGTGGTTTCCAGTTAGCAGCAGAGTATTGTTGATGGTTTCCGGTTAGCAGTAGTATATTGCAGATGGTTTCCAGTTAGCAGTAGTATATTGCAGATGGTTTCCAGTTAGCAGTAGTATATTGTTGATGGTTTCCAGTTAGCAGCAGAGTATTGTTGATGGTTTCCAGTTAGCAGTAGTATATTGCTGATGGTTTCCAGGTAGCAGTAGTATATTGCTGATGGTTTCCAGGTAGCAGTAGTATATTGCTGATGGTTTCCAGGTAGCAGTAGTATATTGCTGATGGTTTCCAGTTAGCAGTAGTATATTGCTGATGGTTTCCAGGTAGCAGTAGTATATTGCTGATGGTTTCCAGTTAGCAGTAGTATATTGCTGATGGTTCCCAGTTAGCAGTAGTGTATTGCTGATGGTTCCCAGTTAGCAGTAGTATATTGCTGATGGTTCCCAGTTAGCAGTAGTATATTGCTGATGGTTTCCAGTTAGCAGTAGTATATTGCTGATGGTTCCCAGTTAGCAGCAGAGTATTGTTGATGGTTTCCAGTTAGCAGTAGTATATTGCTGATGGTTTCCAGGTAGCAGTAGTATATTGCTGATGGTTTCCAGGTAGCAGTAGTATATTGCTGATGGTTTCCAGGTAGCAGTAGTATATTGCTGATGGTTTCCAGTTAGCAGTAGTATATTGCTGATGGTTTCCAGGTAGCAGTAGTATATTGCTGATGGTTCCCAGTTAGCAGTAGTATATTGCTGATGGTTCCCAGTTAGCAGTAGTATATTGCTGATGGTTTCCAGTTAGCAGTAGTATATTGCTGATGGTTCCCAGTTAGCAGTAGTATATTGCTGATGGTTCCCAGTTAGCAGTAGTATATTGCTGATGGTTTCCAGTTAGCAGTAGTATATTGCTGATGGTTCCCAGTTAGCAGTAGTGTATTGCTGATGGTTCCCAGTTAGCAGTAGTATATTGCTGATGGTTCCCAGTTAGCAGTAGTATATTGCTGATGGTTTCCAGTTAGCAGTAGTATATTGTTGATGGTTTCCAGTTAGCAGTAGTGTATTGCTGATGGTTCCCAGTTAGCAGCAGTATATTGCTGATGGTTCCCAGTTAGCAGTAGTATATTGTTGATGGTTTCCGGTTAGCAGTAGTATATTATTGATGGTTCCCAGTTAGCAGTAGTATATTGCTGATGGTTTTCCAGTTAGCAGCAGTACATTGCTGATGGTTTTCCAGTTAGCAGTAGTATATTGCTGATGGTTCCCAGTTAGCAGTAGTATATTGCTGATGGTTCCCAGTTAGCAGTAGTATATTGCTGATGGTTCCCAGTTAGCAGTAGTATATTGCTGATGGTTTTCCAGTTAGCAGTAGTATATTATTGATGGTTCCCAGTTAGCAGTAGTATATTGCTGATGGTTTCCGGTTAGCAGTAGTATATTGCTGATGGTTCCCAGTTAGCAGCAGTACATTGCTGATGGTTTTCCAGTTAGCAGTAGTATATTGCTGATGGTTTCCAGTTAGCAGTAGTATATTGCTGATGGTTCCCAGTTAGCAGTAGTATATTGCTGATGGTTCCCAGTTACCAGTAGTATATTGCTGATGGTTTTCCAGTTAGCAGCAGTACATTGCTGATGGTTTTCCAGTTAGCAGTAGTATATTGCTGATGGTTCCCAGTTAGCAGTAGTATATTGCTGATGGTTCCCAGTTAGCAGTAGTATATTGTTGATGGTTTCCGGTTAGCAGTAGTATATTATTGATGGTTCCCAGTTAGCAGTAGTATATTGCTGATGGTTTTCCAGTTAGCAGTAGTATATTGCTGATGGTTTTCCAGTTAGCAGTAGTATATTGCTGATGGTTCCCAGTTAGCAGTAGTATATTGCTGATGGTTTTCCAGTTAGAAGTAGTATATTATTGATGGTTCCCAGTTAGCAGTAGTATATTGCTGATGGTTCCCAGTTAGCAGTAGTACATTGCTGATGGTTTTCCAGTTAGCAGCAGTACATTGCTGATGGTTTTCCAGTTAGCAGTTGTATATTGCTGATGGTTTTCCAGTTAGAAGTAGTATATTATTGATGGTTCCCAGTTAGCAGTAGTATATTGTTGATGGTTTCCGGTTAGCAGTAGTATATTGCTGATGGTTTCCAGTTAGCAGCAGTACATTGCTGATGGTTTTCCAGTTAGCAGTAGTATATTGCTGATGGTTCCCAGTTAGCAGTAGTATATTGCTGATGGTTTCCAGTTAGCAGTAGTATATTGCTGATGGTTCCCAGTTAGCAGCAGTACATTGCTGATGGTTTTCCAGTTAGCAGTAGTATATTGCTGATGGTTCCCAGTTAGCAGCAGTACATTGCTGATGGTTTTCCAGTTAGCAGTAGTATATTGCTGATGGTTCCCAGTTAGCAGTAGTATATTGCTGATGGTTCCCAGTTAGCAGTAGTATATTGCTGATGGTTTTCCAGTTAGCAGCAGTACATTGCTGATGGTTTTCCAGTTAGCAGTAGTATATTATTGATGGTTCCCAGTTAGCAGTAGTATATTGCTGATGGTTTTCCAGTTAGCAGTAGTATATTGTTGATGGTTCCCAGTTAGCAGTAGTATATTGCTGATGGTTTTCCAGTTAGCAGCAGTACATTGCTGATGGTTTTCCAGTTAGCAGTAGTATATTGCTGATGGTTCCCAGTTAGCAGTAGTATATTGCTGATGGTTTTCCAGTTAGCAGCAGTACATTGCTGATGGTTTTCCAGTTAGCAGTAGTATATTATTGATGGTTCCCAGTTAGCAGTAGTATATTGCTGATGGTTTTCCAGTTAGCAGTAGTATATTGCTGATGGTTCCCAGTTAGCAGTAGTGTATTGCTGATGGTTCCCAGTTAGCAGTAGTATATTGCTGATGGTTCCCAGTTAGCAGTAGTATATTGCTGATGATTTTCCAGTTAGTAGTAGTATATTGCTGATGGTTCCCAGTTAGCAGTAGTACATTGCTGATGGTTTTCCAGTTAGAAGTAGTATATTATTGATGGTTCCCAGTTAGCAGTAGTATATTGTTGATGGTTTCCGGTTAGCAGTAGTATATTGCTGATGGTTCCCAGTTAGCAGTAGTATATTGCTGATGGTTTTCCAGTTAGCAGTAGTATATTGCTGATGGTTCCCAGTTAGCAGTAGTATATTGCTGATGGTTTCCGGTTAGCAGTAGTATATTGCTGATGGTTCCCAGTTAGCAGCAGTACATTGCTGATGGTTTTCCAGTTAGCAGTAGTATATTGCTGATGGTTTCCAGTTAGCAGTAGTATATTGCTGATGGTTCCCAGTTAGCAGTAGTATATTGCTGATGGTTCCCAGTTAGCAGTAGTATATTGCTGATGGTTTTCCAGTTAGCAGCAGTACATTGCTGATGGTTTTCCAGTTAGCAGTAGTATA
Organism: Leptodactylus fuscus; assembly: GCF_031893055.1. NCBI lineage: Eukaryota > Metazoa > Chordata > Amphibia > Anura > Leptodactylidae > Leptodactylus > Leptodactylus fuscus. The sequence continues at coordinate 1,535,534 of NC_134266.1, forward strand.
TTGCTGATGGTTCCCAGTTAGCAGTAGTATATTGTTGATGGTTTCCGGTTAGCAGTAGTATATTATTGATGGTTCCCAGTTAGCAGTAGTATATTGCTGATGGTTTTCCAGTTAGCAGTAGTATATTGCTGATGGTTTTCCAGTTAGCAGTAGTATATTGCTGATGGTTTTCCAGTTAGAAGTAGTATATTATTGATGGTTCCCAGTTAGCAGTAGTATATTGTTGATGGTTTCCGGTTAGCAGTAGTATATTATTGATGGTTCCCAGTTAGCAGTAGTATATTGCTGATGGTTTTCCAGTTAGCAGCAGTACATTGCTGATGGTTTTCCAGTTAGCAGTAGTATATTGCTGATGGTTTTCCAGTTAGAAGTAGTATATTATTGATGGTTCCCAGTTAGCAGTAGTATATTGCTGATGGTTCCCAGTTAGCAGTAGTACATTGCTGATGGTTTTCCAGTTAGCAGCAGTACATTGCTGATGGTTTTCCAGTTAGCAGTAGTATATTGCTGATGGTTTTCCAGTTAGAAGTAGTATATTATTGATGGTTCCCAGTTAGCAGTAGTATATTGTTGATGGTTTCCGGTTAGCAGTAGTATATTGCTGATGGTTCCCAGTTAGCAGTAGTATATTGCTGATGGTTTTCCAGTTAGCAGTAGTATATTGCTGATGGTTCCCAGTTAGCAGTAGTATATTGCTGATGGTTTCCGGTTAGCAGTAGTATATTGCTGATGGTTCCCAGTTAGCAGCAGTACATTGCTGATGGTTTTCCAGTTAGCAGTAGTATATTGCTGATGGTTTCCAGTTAGCAGTAGTATATTGCTGATGGTTCCCAGTTAGCAGTAGTATATTGCTGATGGTTCCCAGTTAGCAGTAGTATATTGCTGATGGTTTTCCAGTTAGCAGCAGTACATTGCTGATGGTTTTCCAGTTAGCAGTAGTATATTATTGATGGTTCCCAGTTAGCAGTAGTATATTGCTGATGGTTTTCCAGTTAGCAGCAGTACATTGCTGATGGTTTTCCAGTTAGCAGTAGTATATTGCTGATGGTTCCCAGTTAGCAGTAGTATATTGCTGATGGTTCCCAGTTAGCAGTAGTATATTGTTGATGGTTTCCGGTTAGCAGTAGTATATTATTGATGGTTCCCAGTTAGCAGTAGTATATTGCTGATGGTTTTCCAGTTAGCAGTAGTATATTGCTGATGGTTTTCCAGTTAGCAGTAGTATATTGCTGATGGTTTTCCAGTTAGAAGTAGTATATTATTGATGGTTCCCAGTTAGCAGTAGTATATTGTTGATGGTTTCCGGTTAGCAGTAGTATATTGCTGATGGTTCCCAGTTAGCAGTAGTATATTGCTGATGGTTTTCCAGTTAGCAGTAGTATATTGCTGATGGTTCCCAGTTAGCAGTAGTATATTGCTGATGGTTCCCAGTTAGCAGCAGTACATTGCTGATGGTTTTCCAGTTAGCAGCAGTACATTGCTGATGGTTCCCAGTTAGCAGTAGTATATTGCTGATGGTTCCCAGTTAGCAGTAGTATATTGCTGATGGTTCCCAGTTAGCAGTAGTATATTGCTGATGGTTCCCAGTTAGCAGCAGTACATTGCTGATGGTTTTCCAGTTAGCAGTAGTATATTGCTGATGGTTTCCAGTTAGCAGTAGTATATTATTGATGGTTCCCAGTTAGCAGTAGTATATTGCTGATGGTTCCCAGTTAGCAGTAGTATATTGCTGATGGTTTTCCAGTTAGCAGCAGTACATTGCTGATGGTTTTCCAGTTAGCAGTAGTATATTGCTGATGGTTCCCAGTTAGCAGTAGTATATTGCTGATGGTTCCCAGTTAGCAGTAGTATATTGCTGATGGTTCCCAGTTAGCAGTAGTATATTGCTGATGGTTCCCAGTTAGCAGTAGTATATTGCTGATGGTTCCCAGTTAGCAGTAGTATATTGCTGATGGTTCCCAGTTAGCAGTAGTATATTGCTGATGGTTCCCAGTTAGCAGTAGTATATTGCTGATGGTTCCCAGTTAGCAGTAGTATATTGCTGATGGTTCCCAGTTAGCAGTAGTATATTGCTGATGGTTCCCAGTTAGCAGTAGTATATTGCTGATGGTTCCCAGTTAGCAGCAGTATATTGCTGATGGTTCCCAGTTAGCAGCAGTACATTGTTGATGGTTTCCAGTATTATATTGTTGATGGATTTTAGGTGACAATATTGTTATTTTCGGCAGAATGTAATGAATGAATATACATTTCCTGGATATTGCTGACTCCACACATTATGCAGAGGCGGAGCTTCACTGTTTTTTCTTCTGAAACCTCAATTTTTCCCGCATGTCATTTTCCAGCCGTTTCTTAGATCTTATTCTCCGGTTTTCGTGTATTTTTGGGCCGTTTTCCAGAAAGTCATATTTAATCCGCTTATTAATTGTTAAAAAATTTTTATGACCAGTTGACTTTGCCAAAAATTTCTAGCGAGATCATTTGTATCCCCCGGATCAGAGCGATAGAGGCCAATTCCGGATAATTCCATAGTCCTAACAATGTAACGTTTAGTGGATTCTGGCAGGACTCCTGGAATATGCCCAGGTCATAATTAAAGGGAAAGTACGCTAAAGGTAAATGGCGGCGATCACATGTCACGCCATCCATATCTGGCATAAAACCGCACTTGTTATCCCTCCTGGGGTCTCAGGGTCTCCTGTAAATAGGGAAAAGTCTCTCCAAATGCTTTACTGACGCTAATCCTTACTGACAGAGACAGGACGGGCGGACAAAGTGGACTGTTCAATGGGCATCCAATGTGGTGTACAATGTGGTGTCCAATGTGGTGTTCAATGTGGTGTCCAGTGTGGTGTCCAATGTGGTTTCTAGTGTGGTGTCCAATGTGGTGTCCAGTCTGGTGTCCGTCCAATGTGGTGTCTACTGTGGTGTCTAGTGTGGTGTCCAATGTGGTGTCCAGTGTGGTGTCTGTCCAATGTGGTGTCCAATGTGGTGTCCAATGTGGTATCTAGTGTGGTGTCCGTCCAATGTGGTGTCCAATGTGGTGTACAATGTGGTGTCTAGTGTGGTATCTAGTGTGGTGTCCGTCCAATGTGGTGTCCAATGTGGTGTCTAGTGTGGTGTCCATCCAATGTGGTGTCCAATGTGGTGTCCAATGTGGTATCTAGTGTGGTGTCCGTCCAATGTGGTGTCCAATGTGGTGTACAATGTGGTGTCTAGTGTGGTGTCCAATGTGGTATCTAGTGTGGTGTCCATCCAATGTGGTGTCCAATGTGGTGTCTAGTGTGGTGTCCATCCAATGTGGCGTCCAATGTGGTGTCTAGTGTGGTGTCCGTCCAATGTGGTGTCCAATGTGGTGTCCAATGTGGTATCTAGTGTGGTGTCCGTCCAATGTGGTGTCCAATGTGGTGTCTAGTGTGGTGTCCATCCAATGTGGTGTCCAATGTGGTGTCCAATGTGGTGTCTAGTGTGGTGTCCAATGTGGTATCTAGTGTGGTGTCCGTCCAATGTGGTGTCCAATGTGGCATCCAATGTGGTGTCTAGTGTGGTGTCCGTCCAATGTGGTGTCCAATGTGGTATCTAGTGTGGTGTCCGTCCAATATGGTGTCCAATGTGGTGTCTAGTGTGGTGTCCATCCAATGTGGTGTCCAATGTGGTGTCCAATGTGGTGTCTAGTGTGGTGTCCAATGTGGTATCTAGTGTGGTGTCCGTCCAATGTGGTGTCCAATGTGGTATCTAGTGTGGTGTCCGTCCAATGTGGTGTCCAATGTGGTGTCTAGTGTGGTGTCCGTCCAATGTGGTGTCCAATGTGGTGTCCAATGTGGTATCTAGTGTGGTGTCCGTCCAATGTGGTGTCCAATGTGGTGTCCAATGTGGTATCTAGTGTGGTGTCCGTCCAATGTGGTGTCTAGTGTGGTGTCCATCCAATGTGGTGTCCAATGTGGCGTCCAATGTGGTGTCTAGTGTGGTGTCCGTCCAATGTGGTGTCCAATGTGGTGTCCAATGTGGTATCTAGTGTGGTGTCCGTCCAATGTGGTGTCCAATGTGGTGTCCAATGTGGTGTCCAATGTGGTGTCCAATGTGGTATCTAGTGTGGTGTCCGTCCAATGTGGTGTCCAATGTGGTGTCCAATGTGGTGTCCAATGTGGTATCTAGTGTGGTGTCCGTCCAATGTGGTGTCTAGTGTGGTGTCCGTCCAATGTGGTGTCCAATGTGGTGTCCAATGTGGTATCTAATGTGGTGTCCGTCCAATGTGGTGTCCAATGTGGTGTCCATGGTGACCCGAGTTATGAGGCTTTAACCTTTAGAAAGGGGCTCATACACCAGAAATCCCCCCGGGGTTCACATTAATGCCACATCTAAACTCTCCCTGGATACAGAGACTGAAAATTGGCAAATACGGATAAAACGTTCTGAAATTTCATTGATTTCTATTGTAGAGCTGAAACCCAAAGAGGTGAAGGTGCAGCCGATGAGCCCCGAACTCCTGGAGTCGGCCGAGCAGCTCTTCGTGGAGGATCTCTACAACCGAGTCAAGGAGAAGATAGACGACCGCAGCTTGTTCAACACCCCCTGCGTCATGGACCTACAGAGAGAACTTCTCAAGGACCACATGGAGTCTCCACTCAACGAGGTCGATGAAGTCTGGCCCAACGTCTTCATCGCTGAAAAGTGAGTCTTCAGTATAGATTGTATCAGTAGTACATGAAGATGGATGGATAGATAGATAGATAGATAGATAGAGAGAGAGAGAGAGAGAGAGAGAGAGAGAGAGATAGATAGATAGATAGATAGATAGATAGATAGATAGATAGGAGATAGATAGATAGATAGATAGATAGAGAGAGAGAGAGAGATAGATAGATAGATAGATAGATAGATAGATAGATAGATAGATAGATAGATAGATAGATAGATAGATAGGAGATAGATAGATAGATAGATAGATAGATAGATAGATAGGAGATAGATAGATAGATAGATAGATAGGAGATAGATAGATAGATAGATAGATAGATAGATAGGTAGATAGATAGATAGATAGATAGATAGATAGATAGATAGATAGGAGATAGATAGATAGATAGATAGATAGGAGATAGATAGATAAATAGATAGATAGATAGATAGATAGATAGATAGATAGGAGATAGATAGATAGATAGATAGGTAGATAGAGAGATAGATAGATAGGAGATAGATAGATAGGAGATAGATAGATAGATAGATAGATAGATAGATAGATAGATAGATAGGAGATAGATAGATAGGAGATGATAGATAGATAGGAGATAGATAGATAGATAGATAGATAGATAGATAGATAGATAGGAGATAGATAGATAGATACATAGATACATAGATAGATAGATAGATAGATAGATAGATAGGAGATAGATAGATAGATAGATAGATAGATAGGAGATAGATAGAGAGAGAGATAGATAGATAGATAGATAGATAGATAGATAGATAGATAGATAGATAGGAGATGATAGATAGATAGGAGATAGATAGATAGATAGATAGATAGATAGATAGATAGATAGATAGATAGGAGATAGATAGATAGATAGATAGATAGATAGATAGATAGAAGATAGATAGATAGATAGGAGATAGGTAGATAGAGAGATAGATAGATAGATAGATAGATAGATAGATAGATAGATAGATAGATAGATAGGAGATGATAGATAGATAGATAGATAGATAGATAGATAGATAGATAGGAGATAGATAGATAGATAGATAGATAGATAGATAGATAGATAGGAGATAGATAGATAGGAGATAGATAGATAGATAGATAGATAGATAGATAGATAGGAGATAGATAGATAGATAGATGGATAGATAGATAGATAGGTAGATAGAGAGATAGATAGGAGATAGATAGATAGATAGGAGATAGATAGATAGATAGATAGGAGATAGATAGATAGATAGATAGATAGATAGATAGATAGATAGATAGATAGGAGATAGATAGATAGATAGATAGATAGGTAGATAGAGAGATAGATAGATAGATAGATAGATAGATAGATAGATAGATAGGAGATAGATAGATAGATAGATAGATAGATAGAGAGAGAGAGAGAGAGAGATAGATAGATAGATAGATAGATAGATAGATAGATAGATAGATAGATAGATAGATAGATAGATAGATAGGAGATGATAGATAGATAGGAGATAGATAGATAGATAGATAGATAGATAGATAGATAGATAGATAGATAGGAGATAGATAGATAGATAGATAGATAGATAGAAGATAGATAGATAGATAGATAGATAGATAGATAGATAGATAGATAGGAGATAGATAGATAGATAGATAGATAGATAGATAGGAGATGATAGATAGATAGATAGATAGATAGATAGATAGATAGATAGGAGATAGATAGATAGATAGATAGATAGATAGATAGATAGATAGGAGATAGATAGATAGGAGATAGATAGATAGATAGATAGATAGATAGATAGATAGATAGGAGATAGATAGATAGATAGATAGATAGGAGATAGATAGATAGATAGATAGATAGATAGATAGATAGATAGAAGATAGATAGATAGATAGATAGATAGATAGATAGATAGATAGATAGGTAGATAGAGAGATAGATAGATAGATAGATAGATAGATAGATAGATAGATAGATAGATAGATAGATAGGAGATAGATAGATAGGAGATAGATAGATAGATAGATAGATAGATAGATAGATAGATAGATAGGAGATAGATAGATAGATAGATAGATAGATAGATAGATAGGAGATAGATAGATAGATAGATAGATAGATAGATAGATAGATGATAGATAGATAGATAGATAGGAGATAGATAGATAGGAGATAGATAGATAGATAGATAGATAGATAGATAGATAGATAGGAGATAGATAGATAGATAGATAGATAGATAGAGATAGATAGATAGATAGATAGATAGATAGATAGATAGATAGATAGGAGATAGATAGATAGATAGATAGATAGGAGATAGATGGATAGATAGATAGGAGATAGATAGATAGATAGATAGATAGATAGATAGATAGATAGATAGATAGGAGATGGATAGATAGATAGATAGATAGATAGATAGATAGATAGGAGATAGATAGATAGATAGATAGATAGATAGATAGGAGGTAGATAGATAGATAGATAGATAGATAGATAGATAGATAGATAGGAGATAGATAGATAGATAGATAGATAGATAGATAGGAGATGGATAGATAGATAGATAGATAGATAGATAGATAGATAGATAGTAGATAGATAGATAGATAGATAGATAGATAGATAGATAGGAGATAGATAGATAGATAGATAGATAGATAGGAGATAGATAGATAGATAGATAGATAGATAGATAGATAGGAGATAGATAGATAGATAGATAGATAGATAGATAGATAGATAGGAGATAGATAGGAGATAGATAGATAGATAGGAGATAGATAGATAGGAGATAGATAGATAGATAGATAGATAGATAGATAGATAGATAGAAGATAGATAGATAGATAGATAGATAGATAGATAGGAGATGGATAGATAGATAGATAGATAGATAGATAGATAGATAGATAGATAGTAGATAGATAGATAGATAGATAGATAGATAGATAGATAGGAGATAGATAGATAGATAGATAGATAGATAGATAGGAGATAGATAGATAGATAGATAGATAGATAGGAGATAGATAGATAGATAGATAGATAGATAGATAGGAGATAGATAGGAGATAGATAGATAGATAGGAGATAGATAGATAGGAGATAGATAGATAGATAGATAGATAGATAGATAGATAGATAGGAGATAGATAGATAGATAGATAGATAGATAGATAGATGATAGATAGATAGATAGATAGATAGATAGATAGATAGATAGAAGATAGATGGATAGATAGATAGATAGATGATAGATAGATAGATAGATAGATAGATAGATAGGAGATAGATGGATAGATAGATAGATAGATAGATAGATAGGAGATAGATAGATAGATAGATAGATAGATAGATAGATAGATAGATAGGAGATAGATAGATAGGAGATAGATAGATAGGAGATAGATAGATAGGAGATAGATAGATAGATAGATAGATAGATAGATAGATAATATGGATGTGTAATGTCCGTCTTCCACATTGCCCAGTAGGTCAGTAACACAATGTACCGCCATCGCGCTCTTTGATGCCGCCGCCGCCTGTAATGATCTGATAAGACGCTGCAACAACCTCTGTCCAGAACATTCCCTGCAAAAATAATGAGGAGTCTCCTGCAGGATATTGTCAGGGCCGTGATGTAGAGGCGGCAGGTCCGGCTGCAGATAATACTGGAGGAGACAGTATCAGGGCTCACATTGCTGACTGTGGTTCAGTAGGGGCGGGGGGTTCCTTGTAGACAGGGGGGGGGCTCCATATATTTGGGGCCTTATATAAGTTCCTACAGCCAGGTCTTCTTCCTCACATGACTGACAGGCGCAGGACTTACTCATCTTTTTCAGGAGTGTGGCGGTCAACAAGGGACGTCTGAAGCGTATGGGCATCACCCACATCCTCAATGCCGGGCACAACACCACCGTCTATACAGGACCCAATTTTTACACCGGGATGGAAATCCAATACTTGGGTGTGGAGGTCGATGACTTTCCAGACTGTGACATCTCCAAGTTCTTCCGACCGGCTGCCGAGTTCCTGGATGAAGCGTTACTGACCTATCGGGGTAATAATATCTCAGTCTCCATAGGATGGTAGATAAGATAAGATAAGAGATAAGATAATCCTGTAATAGTGACCCAGTGCGGATACTCAGTATGTTCCAGCAGCCTAGTAATACAGATACAGGATAATACACAGGAATATATTACAGGACACACAGAATGAAGAGAGAAGATATACTAGGAGTCCATGGCAGCTAAGGAGGAGGAGAAGGAAGACGTCATAATCTTTAGTCCTGTGTGCGGAGTCTTCGCTTGGTCTGATGTAGATTATACAGCCTGCTCGCGGTTGGAAGGAAGGACCTGCGATAGCTCCTTCTCACACTTGGGGTGAAGCAGACGGTCACTTACAGAGCTGCCAAGTCCCATCAGGGTCCCATACATGGGGTGGGATTTGTTCTCCCGCAAGGAGGTCACCACAGACAGTCTCCTTCTGTCACCCCCCACCTGTACTGGGTCCGGGGGGCCCCCCAGGGCAGAGCCACCGATATTGTCCAGACATCATGTGCGGGGGCATGTTGGGCTGAAGAGGAGGACCCCTTGGTACGTGACTAGCAGGGGCCGCCTTGATCTTTTGGGGCCCCATGCGATTGTTTGGATTATACCCCAGTTTTTGCTTTACAATGCTATGGCCAATAGGCCGCAGGGCAGCAAAACAACAGCGCCAACTACTGACCACAGGTGCCAGGTGCCGGGGGCGCCAACAAGCCCCTCTGCCTTAGGCCAATATTCAGACACAGAGCTGGTCAGAGGACGAAAATTTGTCATAGGTGTCAGAATGTCTGTAACCTTTATAAAGTCTCTGCTGCGCTGCACGTCCCTTTAAGGGTTAGTAATACCGCCCTGCGCTGGTGCATAAACACTTCTACTATACTATTAATCCCCCCATAGGTTATATTACTCATGCGTTATACTCCAGTCACATCCAAAGCTGCTTTCAAACCCTGAGGGATTTATTACCTCTCCGCTCTTGTCCGAACACTTTAGCTGTAACTGTATAATTGCCATGTGTAATAATCTCTGACTGCAGCTTTGGATGTGACTGGAGTCAGACTAGCTGTGAGACAAGTCCCATATCCCTCATTGTACAGCTCGTACAGACACGGGGATGATAATAATATTTCCCGTCCTCGGAGTCCTCGCTAATGTTATGTCTCCATAGTAAATTGCAGTTTCGGCAGCAGCGATACAATTGTGCCATTCAGTTCTGTTCACCACAAAGTGGACACCGGCCCCCGTCCCAGTAATAGGGGCCCCACAGGCCGGAGAAGGGATAAAAATAACCCACCGCCACCACAGACCGGACTCCAGGATGAATCACCCGCAACACCGAGCAAAAATATCACAGCGAAAAATATAAGAAGAGAATAATAATACAATGGCCGGAGCCAGGGGGCCGGGGGGCCGGGGGGGATGGGGGGCCGCAAATAGTCCGGAGTCATGGCTGCATTATAGGATTCTGCACATACAGAGAAGGATTATACTCACCAACCCCAGCAAGATAGATACATAGATAGATAGATAGATAGATAGATAGATAGATAGATAGATGATAGATAGATAGATAGATAGATAGATAGATAGATAGATAGATAGATAGATAGATAGGAGATAGATAGATAGATAGATAGATAGATAGGAGATAGATAGATAGATAGATAGATAGATAGGAGATAGTTCGATAGGAGATAGATAGATAGGAGATAGATAGATAGATAGATAGATAGATAGATAGATAGATAGATAGATAGGAGATAGATAGATAGATAGATAGATAGGAGATAGATAGATAGATAGATAGATAGGAGATAGATAGATAGATAGATAGATAGATAGATAGATAGAAGATAGATAGGAGATAGATAGATAGATAGATAGATAGATAGATAGATAGATAGATAGGAAATAGATAGATAGATAGATAGATAGATAGATAGATAGATAGATAGATAGGAGATAGATAGATAGATAGATAGATAGATAGATAGATAGGAGATAGTTCGATAGGAGATAGATAGATAGGAGATAGATAGATAGATAGATAGATAGATAGATAGATAGATAGATAGGAGATAGATAGATAGATAGATAGATAGATAGATAGATAGATAGATAGGAAATAGATAGATAGATAGATAGATAGATAGGAGATAGATAGATAGATAGATAGATAGATAGATAGATAGATAGGAGATAGTTCGATAGGAGATAGATAGATAGGAGATAGATAGATAGATAGATAGATAGATAGATAGATAGGAGATAGATAGATAGATAGATAGATAGATAGATAGATAGGAAATAGATAGATAGATAGATAGATAGATAGATAGATAGATAGATAGGAGATAGATAGAAAGGAGATAGATAGGAGATAGATAGATAGGAGATAGATAGATAGATAGATAGATAGATAGATAGATAGATAGATAGATAGATAGATAGATAGATAAATAGATAGATAGATAGATAGATAGATAGATAAATAGATAGATAGATAGATAGATAGATAGATAGATAGATAGATAGGAGATAGATAGATAGATAGATAGATAGGAGATAGATAGATAGATAGATAGATAGATAGATAGATAGATAGATAGATAGAGATAGATAGAGATAGATAGATAGATAGATAGATAGATAGATAGATAGATAGATAGATAGGAGATAGATAGATAGGAGATAGATAGATAGATAGATAGATAGATAGATAGGAGATAGATAGATAGATAGATAGATAGATAGATAGATAGATAGATAGATAGATAGGAGATAGATAGATAGATAGATAGATAGATAGGAGATAGATAGATAGATAGATAGATAGATAGATAGGAGATAGATAGATAGATAGATAAATAAATAGATAGATAGATAGATAGATAGATAGATAGGAGATAGATAGATAGATAGATAGGAGATATATAGATAGATAGATAGATAGATAGATAGATAGATAGGAGATAGATAGATAGATAGATAGATAGATAGATAATATGATATAGATGAACACACTTAGTGGTATACAGTATATACCATGTGCAGGGTTTCTTCTCTATTCTCTCTTCCCGGGTGACAGTAATGTCTCAGAGCAGAAAATCCAGCAAAACCCATGATTGGTAGAGAATCCGGAGCCCCTAATACTGCAAAGGTATTTTTCTTATTGTTTGCACAAATTGGGACACTACAAATATTAATTCTCCATAACCCCGAGCGTGTCCTAGATTTTGCAACAGTTTTTCGGCAATGCAGTTTATGACATTCTTCCATCGGGTGTATTTCTTTCTCGCATCCTCCTTGTGCTTTCACCTTCTAAGTGCTTGAAGAATATAAATCATTTCTTGTCAGAGACCTGACCCATGACCACCAGAGCCTTCAAAAATAGCATTGTCCTTGTCCTAGGAAGCAGCGGCCAGGGGCTTGTGAGAATAGGACATTATGGACAATGGGAGACGCTGGAGCATATACGTCCTGTCACAAGGACTCAGTTCACACATCTATTACAGAACTCTACTCCGCCAGATGTGAGTAACTGTCTCCAATACCAATAATATATAGAACGTACTGTAAAGGTATATACACATTGGGGAGCAACACCTCACACCGTGAAGGCCTTCATCTTGGCCTGGCAGAACTTCCATGTTGGTCCATATGGAGGAGGACGGAGTGGGAGAAGTTGTCGGACATCTACAGGCCTATTGCTATATTCATAAGCGAATCTACCCCTCCCCCCCCCTTAAATATCCATCAGTGGAGGTGCCCCATGGGTTTGACCAGTCTTACTGCAGCCATATTGGTGGACTCCAAAAACATATAGACAATGTGATGATTGTAAACCAAAATGTAGGCGATTTGCAGAAGAATAATTTTTTTCCATTCTCTCTTTATAGGGAAAGTTTTGGTGAACAGTGAGATGGGAATGAGCAGATCGGCCATCCTGGTGGCAGCTTATTTGATGATATTCCATCACATGACCATCCTCGAAGCCCTGATGACCTTACGCAAGAAGCGAGCCATCTACCCCAATGACGGATTTATAATGCAGCTACGAAACCTCAATGAAAAATTGCTGGAAGAACGTGAATATTCCGACATAGGAGATGACGATGATACCAATAGTCAAGGCTCAGTGATAGAAGCCAAGACACACTCTATAGTCGTAGAAGAAGAAGATGAACAAAGCAGCATCATGGGAGCCAAGGCCCACTCCATTACTGTTGAAGAAGAGGATACAACTAGTATTATGGGAAGTGCCATGAGTATGGGGGCCAAATCAAGTGTAGTGTCCAAGCAGCCAACACTCATTGATGAAGATGAGGAGGAGAAGATCTATGAAGAATGGAGAAGAAAGCAAGGACTTCCACCAAGAGAGATACCAATGAAAGAAAGTGTGAAACTTCCAGAAGAAGGAGAAGAAGTGACTGATGACCAGCTAAGACAGATGATTTATGAATGGCAGAAGGAAAACGCTAAATATCATTCCCTTGCCCCCAGAGACGATGAGAGTTCCATGATGAGTGGAAGATGTTACTCACCAAGTGAACTAAGTGATGTGTCAAGTGTCACCTCACAGGAAATCCAGATGCTGAAGCAGCAATTTGAAGCAAGTCGAAGGAACCTAAAGACCAGAGGACGTTCCGACTCTGTGTCCACCGACAGTACGTGGGATATGTGGAACCAACGTCTTATGGAAATCGAGAAGGAAGCCATAACAAAGAGCGATGAGAAGGAGAAAAAGAAGGAAAAAGATATCGATGAAGAAAGTCTCTGCTCGGAAGCAAGTTCTTTATTTAACTTTTGCAAAAAGAACAAACATAAGTTGACTCCCTTGGAAAGGTGGAAGGTTAAGAGAATTCAGTTTGGGTATCACAAGAAAGACTCTGAAGCATCAGACGCCAAGAGCAAGGAGGACAATGGTGAGAAGAAAGATGAGGATCAAATGAGTCAATCAGATGTCAATGTATCGGCTTACCAAGCCTGGAAGTTGAAACACCAGAAGAAGGTAGGCAATGAAAATAAGGAAGAAATTGTGGAACTGACCAAAGGTGAAGACACTGCAAGTATCAAGCGCAAACAAAGGAGAGCTGAGATTCTAGAACGTTCGAAGCAGACCTTGGAGGAAAGCCAGTCAATATGCGGCTGGGAAACGGAAAGTTCAATGAGTGGTACCATCCCCTTATCTGCACTTTTCCAGATCGCACCTTCGTCTGGTGGTGGTAATGATGCGGCATCAGTGCTGAGCATGCAGAGCAGCAGATCCCGTCAGTCCCAAGCTAGAAGTACTGTGAGCCAGGGACAGGTTCCTACTGGACTCCCACCAAACCTACCACCTGGAGCAGAAGCCATTTCCATAGCAGGTATTCAGAATTGGATTGCCAACGTGGTGAGCGAAACCATTGCCCAAAAACAGAATGAGATCATGATGATGTCCCGTGCTTCGTCAGCCATGAGCATGGCCTCTGGAGATTTAGGAAAAAGAGCAGATGATGAAAGATCCTCCATATTCGGAGCAGCCGGAGGTTCATGTCTCTCAGGTTCTGGATTTCAGCAACGAGACTTCAAGAGCTCAGATTCTATATTGTCTTATAATTCATCCACAAGTTCAACTGCCAATATACCAAGTGCCAAGAGAAAAATTAACCAAACAAGTGTCCCACTCTTTGGACTTTATATGGATGACGTCGACCTCAAAAAGCTCAACCAGAAAGAAACCGAAATGAGAGAAGAGTTGAATGAAAAACTGACCCAATATCGGAAGGAGAAAGTTGCCACTGACAACAAGCGGAGCTACACGTACAGAAAGAAAAAGGCCAAAGGTACAGAAGAGGACGAAGAAGAAGAGAAGGAAAGTCTTCTAAGCTCCAAATACCAAAGTTCTAAGTTGTCCTCAAATCAAGAATGGAAAAAATCTGAAAAAACCTCCTACCTAGGAAATCGCAGCCATATCTCAAGCACCAACTCTGCAAGTTCCGATTTGGACACAAATATAAGTAAATGGCTCAGTGGGGTCAACTCCGAAAGGACCTCGGTGTCTCACAATGAGAGATCTTATGAAAGGTCTAGAAAATCTGACACAGACTCCCAAGTCAATGGATACTCCAGGAAGTCATCAGAATGGGACAAAGAGGGTTCTTCATCATTTGAGAGCTACAGAGACACAACCAGGACCACATCAAGATTTTCTATGTCTTCTGAAGAAGAGTACGATCATCTCAGGAACGCTAAGGTCTATGAATCCCAAAGCCCTGAACCCTACCTCAGTGGCCGCTCACAAGAAAGAAATGGTTTAGAAGATACTGACCTACCAAGCACTAGACAACCTCGAAGAAGTTACTTAGAAGATCACGAAGACTCCGATATCTCAGACACAAGCGATGTGGGCTCCAAAAGAAAATTTAGTGGGAGGTTTAAGAACGATGAAGACGAGACGAGCGATCCCTTAGAAGGTAACAGCTCTGGAGGCCGATGGTCTCGGAATAGAAAGACCAAAGAGGAAACAGAAGAAATGGATGATGATGATATCATCGCGGCATGGAGGAGCCGACAGGAGGAGATGAAAACAAGACTCCGGAGACGCAAGGAGGAAGACGACTGAAGCTTCAAATGTTCTGCTATCTTATAAAGAAGTTTTCTGTAACATTTTAGCTTTAAAGGCAATGTCTATGGTAAGGGAAGAGGACTTTCCGTTTTTTAGATGCCCAGTCCTCTTCTCTTTTTCGCTCACTTGTGGCCCTGACTAATTTTGAAGCCTCGTTGACCTTTTCGTATTTCATTTTTTTAGGCAAAAATTTCCCAGCCAATCTCTTGGCATCATTTTTGTGTCTTTTAAAGGTATTTTTCCATTTCGTGTAAAGAAGTTGCAGTTAGTGTATAATATGGAACGATTGGAGCCCGGGATGGTTCCTCTACCAATGATCCAACCCTACTACGTAGATATTTGGTCCCACTCTGTAGCCAAGTAGTGGTGAGCTTCTCCGAAATAACGTCCCTGGTTTTCCTAATGATCAAATTCTTCGGAAGGATTTCTGGTTCAAAGTCAAGAAAGAGACGGACTGAAGTGATGTCTACTCTACAGGAAGATGTTTCCGGAAATATTGTGTATTCTATGGAGGACCCAAAGCTAAGATGAATATAAGGCTGCCGGACACTAGCACACCTCCACACTCTCGTCCAGGCCCGTCCTTAACCATTGTCTTCTGGTCCTTCAACAAATCAGCGATGAAAAGAAGATCACCGGGACAATGGACTATTGTTTTTATTCTACCTTTTTATTGGTTTTCTTTATTTTTGTGTTTATTCACATTTTTATGTCCTCTCTGCCCAACTAATAAAAGTTTACGGAGCTCATGAATGGTCGTGTTCTCTTTACCTGGTATCTCCTCTACCAAGTGGCCACGTCGTGGTCACCATAGTCAGCCATTTTGAAGTTATGGCACCAATGGTGTAGATACAAGAGAGTTGATCACAGAGCAAAAAAACAAACTGTATCCCCCATTGTGGTGCCCAATTTCCAACATCACCCCCTTGTCATGATCTTAAGCCAAATCCAAACCCCCAATAATGAAGTTTCTATGCACTTAATAGGAAAGGGGACAAGGTCAAGCAGTGCTGGGCTCCTTCTCTACCAAAGCCCCCTAAGAAGAGTGGGCTACCATTGTGGTACTTAGGGTCTTGTATGGGGTAGAGTAATTTGGTCATCCACTTGTTTTCTTATCCTCATTGAGTCCTATGGGAGAGTTTTCTAGCCACATTCTGGGTAGGGAGGGGGAGGAGCTAAGCTGTGACATCATCTATAGTCAGTAGTGATGTCATGATGGCTAAGAAGTGTTATCTTCTATTGTAATTTTGTCAATACAGAATGGGTGTGTTAGTCTATTATTAGGCTTAGTAGATAGCGTGAAATTTGCAGGATATAGAACTTGTAATATAATCAAAAATTCTTTAAAAATATTTTTAACATAAAGACTTGGTTGCAAAATTAGGTAATATTTTGGTGACGCATTCCCTTTAAGGTATTGACCACACGTTGTCAAGTCCAACTTTGCTATATCTGTCTATATACTGTATATGTATAGAATGTCATTGGTTACCATCCCTCGGGGGCCACACATCTAATGACTGTAAAGCCATTGTTACCCTCCACCGTCCAGGGCCCGTCTTGCGGGTGACACGTTTTGTGGCCTGTCATCGTCGGCCTGAACTTCTGCTTTCCTTATTTTCCGCTGTTTTTGATGTTCTTTCCCTGACAAGGCCCCTTAGATTGCCGTGAACCAGAGCTGGGGAGATCTGATGTTCAATTAGGCGAGAAGGAACTTGCAGTGAAGAAAGGAGAGGGCAGGAGCTCGCAGAAGGAGATAACAATCTCGGCCCCCTCCCTTCCATCTGGAGTAAGAGGATTAGCTCAACTTTTTTTTTTTTGTACTGCGGCAGTAATGCAAGGAAATATTTCAGCCCTGTCACAACCGGCAAGAAAACAGTAGGGTGGATGGGGAAAACTTGCCTGTTCTCCATCTATGTCACCTGCTTATTACTGCACCAGAGGACTGGAGCGAGGTCGGAGACTTTGTGACTATTAGGTCAATTCCACCACGGTGCCAGATACTGCTTGCTAAGATTTAGATTCTGAGATATTGGATTTATAAGAACATTCCTTCTTTGTTCTTCCAGACGGGATCTTACTGCATTAAAGTTGGCCAGACACGTTAGACTTAAGATGGACAAACTCACCAATTGTGGTGGGATCAGCCATTGACATAGTCAATGGAAGGACAAAGACGGTATAAGCAACTTATATTTCCCAATCCTTTGTTTAGGCAGAAGAATACTTGGACTAGCCCTTGAATTGGATTAGTGCCGCCAACAGAACCAATGCCTGGTGGTGTCCAATGAGGACACAAGGACTACAGAATTGAAAAGAAGCTCCTTGTAAATTCAGGGGTGTTTGGTTCGCATCTTATACCTGCCATAGTTCGAGAAAAGGTGACTATATATGTCTTCACACTTCATTGTCATGGTATCAATTATAGGACTGGGTAATGGCACTCACATAGGGACAGACCCTGAATTAAGGGAGTTGTGGAATTCAGGCTGGATTGGGCATAGGTCCCATAGGTGTAAATAGAAGAATGGAAACATTTGGATAATTCACACTACCTAGCAGTGCAAAGGAGATGATACAGGTATAAGATCAGGTTATTATAGGTGGGTTGTGGTGGATCAGATCAGGTTATTATAGTCCGCCATAGTTGGGTTGCGGTGCATCAGGTCCAATGGTATCATCCACCATAGCTTGGTTGTGGTAGGCCAAGTCAGGTTAGTATAGTCCACCATAACTGGGTTGTAGAGGACCAGGTAAGGGTAATATAGTCCACCATAGTTGGGGTGTGGTAGACAAGGTCAGGTTAGTGTAGTCCACCTAATTGAGTTGTAGTGGACTACATCAGGATGGTATAGACCACCTAGTTGGGTTGTGATGGGCCACATCAAGTTGGTATCCTCCACCATAGTTGAGTTGTGGCCAGGCCAGGTTAGGTTAAGGTAGTGTTAAGGTAGTATAATGCATCATAGTTGGGTTGTCGTGGACCAGGTCCATTTAGTATAGTCCATCATAGTTGGGTTTGTGGTGGACCAGGTCAAGTTGGTATAGTCCATCATAGTTGGGATTGTGGTGGTCAGGTCAAGTTGGTATAGTCCATCATAGTTGGTTTGTGGTGGACCAGGTCAGGATGATATAGTTCATCATAGTTGGGTTTGTGGTGGACCAGGTCAGGTTGATATAGTCCATCATAGTTGGGTTTGTGGTGGACCAGGTCAGGTTGGTATAGTCCACCATAGTTGGGTTGTGGTGGACCAGGTCAGGTTGGTATAGTCCACCATAGTTGGGTTGTGGTGGACCAGGTCAGGTTGGTATAGTCCATCATAGTTGGGTTGTCGTGGACCAGGTCCATTTAGTATAGTCCATCATAGTTGGGTTTATGGTGGACCAGGTCAGGTTGGTATAGCCCACCATAGTTGGGTTTCTGGTGGACCAGGTCAGGTTGATATAGTCCATCATAGTTGGGTTTGTGGTGGACCAGGTCCATTTAGTATAGTCCACCATAGTTGGGTTGTGGTGGACCAGGTCAGGTTGGTATAGTCCACCATAGTTGGGTTGTGGTGGACCAGGTCAGGTTGGTATAGTCCATCATAGTTGGGTTGTCGTGGACCAGGTCCATTTAGTATAGTCCATCATAGTTGGGTTGTGGTGGACCAGGTCAGGTTGGTATAGTCCACCATAGTTGGGTTGTGGTGGACCAGGTCAGGTCGGTATAGTCCACCATAGTTGGGTTGTCGTGGACCAGGTCCATTTAGTATAGTCCACCATAGTTGGGTTGTGGTAGACTATATTGACCTGACTTCCTATTGCACAAACTAGATAAGTGCAAAGCATAAGAAGAAGCTAAATAAAAGTTCACCCAGGAAAATAAATAAAAGATGAAGATGAGGAATAAATGTATTGGTGGTGATTCAGATGGAGAGTAATATTTTTCAAAATGTGAGAAGAATGAAAACAGATAAGGAGTGTTAAACCTACCTAACCTGTGGGATGACTCTTCAGAATAAGCTGCCATTGTGTGTACATACGGAGTAACACTATAGGCGGCCATTATATGACTTGTATTCTACAGTTTTAGCAGTTTTCCCCTCTACGGGTCCGGTCACTGATTCTCAGGTTTTCCTGAGTCTGTGGGTGCTATTCTTTGGTGGTCTTCGTACCCCTTGTCAGCTCTCACCATCCTGTGTGTTCGGCACGGTGTACCAGGTTTTCTGGAATATTCCTTTAAGAGGCATTTTTGGACAAGTATTCTCATCAAAGGTGAATTAGAGATGATGGGTAACCTATCTGGCAATGATTGGGTGGCCATAGTCCACCAATGTGTATAGACCCAGCTCTGGTGTTACCTAATGGGGGTCCCCAAGCTGTAGACCCATCACCCCCAATATCTAATAATGTCCAACGTAATCTCATCCCTTTTCCTCAACGTCTATCGTGTAACTTCCCCTAATGACACAAGCGGATTCTTCCTCCATCATTAAAAAGTCACAGTTTCTTGCCCATAAACTTCCAGAAAATATTTGCATGATTAGCAGAATTTCCATAAGAATGAATATAAAAATCCCGGGGCTCGCGCAGCTTACACTGGAGGTTATTTCACCCTTCCTGGACTGTTACCCGTTAATTGGGGAGTCATTAATTATCGCAATATAATGGGCACGTTCTACATGGGAATCCGCTATACGTTCATGCTTTATGGGGACTGGAGATTTAGTGGGATTGTGGTGCGGCTGCTTATATTATATGTACGGGTCCGGGGCATGGGACCATGAACGTCCATGGGAAGACTATCGGGAGGTGAACGTCCATGGGAAGACTATCGGGAGGTGAACGTGCATGGGAAGACTATCGGGAGGTGAACGTCCATGGGAAGACTATCGGGTGGTGAACGTGCATGGGAAGACTATCGGGAGGTGAACGTCCATGGGAAGACTATCGGGAGGTGAACGTCCATGGGAAGACTATCGGGAGGTGAACGTCCATGGGAAGACTATCGAGAGGTGAACGTCCATGGGAAGACTATCGAGAGGTGAACGTCCATGGGAAGACTATCGGGAGATGAACGTGCATGGGAAGACTATCGGGAGGTGAACGTCCATGGGAAGACTATCGGGAGGTGAACGTCCATGGGAAGACTATCGGGAGGTGAACGTGCATGGGAAGACTATCGGGAGGTGAACGTCCATGGGAAGACTATCGGGAGGTGAACGTCCATGGGAAGACTATCGGGAGGTGAACGTCCATGGGAAGACTATCGAGAGGTGAACGTGCATGGGAAGACTATCGGGAGGTGAACGTGCATGGGAAGACTATCGGGAGGTGAACGTCCATGGGAAGACTATCGGGAGGTGAACGTCCATGGGAAGACTATCGGGAGGTGAACGTCCATGGGAAGACTATCGGGAGGTGAACGTCCATGGGAAGACTATCGGGAGATGAACGTGCATGGGAAGACTATCGGGAGGTGAACGTCCATGGGAAGACTATCGGGTGGTGAACGTCCATGGGAAGACTATCGGGAGGTGAACGTCCATGGGAAGACTATCGGGAGGTGAACGTCCATGGGAAGACTATCGGGAGGTGAACGTGCATGGGAAGACTATCGGGAGGTGAACGTCCATGGGAAGACTATCGGGTGGTGAACGTGCATGGGAAGACTATCGGGAGGTGAACGTCCATGGGAAGACTATCGGGAGGTGAACGTCCATGGGAAGACTATCGGGAGGTGAACGTCCATGGGAAGACTATCGGGAGGTGAACGTCCATGGGAAGACTATCGGGAGGTGAACGTCCATGGGAAGACTATCGGGAGGTGAACGTCCATGGGAAGGCTATCGGGAGGTGAACGTCCATGGGAAGGCTATCGGGAGGTGAACGTCCATGGGAAGGCTATCGGGAGGTGAACGTCCATGGGAAGGCTATCGGGAGGTGAACGCCCATGGGAAGGCTATCGGGAGGTGAACGTGCATGGGAAGACTATCGGGAGGTCAACGTCCATGGGAAGACTATCGGGAAGTCAACGTCCATGGAAGACTATCGGGAGGTCAACGTCCATGGGAACTGGCCACCAATATGAACGGAGCGATAGAGACGAAGGGATATGATGTTGTATAACACCATGCATAAATTTTAGGCAGATTTGGAAAAAATGCAAGAATGCTTTCAGAAATAGAAGGGTTAATAGTCTATGTCTGTCAATAAACAAAACAAGTGAATGAAGAAAATAGAAATGTAAATCCCATCAATATCTGGTGTGACTTCTTCCCTTTGGAGGAGGAGTTCTGGAGGGGATGATCCGGCCCCCGCAGAGCCCTGATCTCAACATCATCCAGTCTGTCTGGGATCACAAGAAGGATTGGAGCAAGCCTACATCCACAGAAGACATGCGCTTAGTTTTCCAAGATGGTGGGAACAACCTTGCTGCCGACACAAACTGTCTCCAAGTGTACCCAAAAGGGCAAAGGTCGCCCCAAATATTGATGGGATTTCATTTTCATTTTTTTTTTTTTCAACCAAAGTCAGTAGTGAATATAACAGAAGGGTCTTAGGTTCCTTTATATTTTCCTTTCCTTTTCAAGCCACTGACTTTGACTTTCAAAAAATGCTGAAAAATCTGCAGCAAAAAACACACTGTCTCCACAATGAGGGGTTTAGCCTTAAAGGGGTTGTCAGGGATAAGAAAACCATGGCTTCTTATTTATATATTGCCCCAGCTGTCCATGGACTCCAGTGAAGTGAATGGAGATGAGCTGCAATACTATAAATAAACTGTGGACAGGGGTGGAGCTGTTTAGAAATAAAGCAACCAAGTTTTTGTGATTCTGGACATCCCCTTTAACATTCTTTTCTTATTATTAATTATTATTATAAATTTTTTTTTGTTTCCCTCCGTTTTAAGACTTCTGTTATTGCAGCTTTGCTCTTGACGTGAGTGTGGTTGAGCTGCAATACCACATCTAACCTGTGGACAGGGGTGGCGCTGTTTGTGGAGCAATGCAGCCATGTTTTATAATCTTGTGCAACCCCTTTAAATCTCGATCACTTTGCTGCTACTCTACAATATGACAGGTAATCTGCAGCGTGTCCGTCCCATCTAGAAATACCTCAATGCTTATATCTCAAGGGCATAAACCTGTACAAATCTTTATCACAGCTAAGGGTTTGTCACAATTGGACCTCCACCAGCTCCAGTAATCTACATCCCTTATTATCCACCCCTCCACTGATTCCGGTGCAATTGGAATTTTTTTCCTAGCCTCCACCATTCCTGAGCAGTCGGTGCCAATTTAATTTTCTACTGTCAAGTGGGTGGTGTCAGGTAGGAACAGGCAAGGGGGCGTGATTCTGAGCTCTTTAACACTGCCCAATCAGAGGACAGTAGAAAACATAATTACACCAGGCACTGAAACTAACAGCACCAATTGCTCAGGAATGGTGGGGGCTAGAAATAAAATTCCCATTGCACCAGAATCAGTGGAGCGACCCTTGAATGATGCATAGAGTTGGGATTGGTGGATTGTTACTTACCTCCAGGCTCCGGGCAGGCTTCAGGGGAGGTAAAATATAAATAATATCACTCTTCCTCACCTCTTCTGGGCCTCCTCATAGTGTCTGACACTCTCTCAGCCTCCTCGCTGAGGTCATGCACCCGGGGTCACCAATCAGTCCTGTGATTGGGCTTTAGCAGTCACATGGGCACATTGGGCATCATCATGTTATGGCACTTGGTGTGTCATGTGACCGCTGTGGCCCAATCTCAAGCCTTAGCGCTGACCCCGGGCGCATGGCGTCACCAGGCGAGCGGAGGACGCAGTGAGGAGAGAGAGAGGTGAGTAGATGTCATGGCAGTCAGTTTAGTTTGTCTGAAATGAATCCAAAATTGTTCAGTTTTGTAAAAAAAAACCGAACAATTTGGAATATTTGGATCAAATCCGGTTCAGAATGCAGCAGCTCCCCATCTCTAGCTATAACCCTGACCACAAAGCATAAATATAGCAATAAGATCCTCTGCGCCCAATGGCGTTTGTCCTTTATTAGAACATTGTCATGAATAATACGACCATTTCTCCCATTAGTTCAGGTTCGGCATGGAAATAGTTAATTTTTTCCCCCTTGTGTTGCCGAATTGGTAAAAGGGAAAGTTTTCTCGGTGGAACGGACGGGTTTAACATGAAGTAAGCTGCTTAGATGCTGCGAATTATCGCTCAGCTGTGACTCCATACACTGTGTAATGTTATTTGAGGCTCTTCTGCTCTTAATGGGATGACTGGCTAGATGAGGTATAATGCATGGCAGCCGGCGCTCAAGACCTTCACTTAATGCCGGATTTTATGCCAATGTATGGAGAAAAGGACAATTTACAGGAGTGAATGAGAAGCTTCAGAGGATTTAGCATATAGAAGGCTGCGGAGGCGCCATAATGGATTTCTAATCAGATACAATCGGCACCGGCGTCCGGGTAGAAGGAGAACACTCAGGAGAAATCCCCTCTAAATACATTGTCCATGGTCTCAAAATGTGCAACCGCAGTGCAAAAATATAGTCAAAGTGACGGCGGTGTCCGCGAAGACCGAGTGACAACCAACACCAGGAACGTAGCTAGGGGGGTGCGGGGACAGCGGTCACATCCAGGGGCTTCAAGGCTCACCTGACACATGGTACATAGAGATTCATATCTGGTGCAGGGGGCTTCAGGGGACCCCTCACCATCGCCTGCACTGCAACTTTCCTAAATCCCTGAAGGTAACGACTAGGGTGGAGCCGATCTTGAGATTTCAGGATCGATTTTAAAATCCGATTTCCGATCATTTTCCAGCCGATCCCGATCGTGAAATTTGCTCAATCGCCGATTGGAATCCGATCTTTTCCGATCCTGATCCTCAACCCTAGTCAATGCTTCTCTATGGGAAAAGTCATATTTAGGGTTGAGCCGATCTTGAGATAATCTCCGATCTCGATCCCACTGGAAAAGATTGAGTCGGAATTCCGATCGCGATCATGAAATTTACTCGATCGCTGATCGGAATCCGATCTTTTCCGATCCCGATCACTCAACCCTAGTAACAACAGGCCGATCATATGGACAATGCCCAAGGGACGAAGGGACACAGTCAGTTACAATATTTCTTAATCTTTAGCTGCAGGCTATGCAAAAGGTAAAAAAAAAATGGAAGTGATACGTGGCCCTCGAATGAGGTTTATTGCCCCCAAACCAAGGGTATCATGGTTATAGAGGTGGCACCGACCTCCGAGGGCCCAGATCATTGTCCAGGGCACAACACGGAACGTCAGAGCCCCAATACAAACTGTGTAATGGACCCCTAACCATAAAACATGGAGGGGGTCATGATGTTGGCGCTCCCCATATAACCAATGATGCCCAATCACAAGCTTAAGCATTCCCTCACATCACCCAGAAGACAAGAAGACCCCCGATGGGTTATTGTACGCTGCAAGAGAGTCCAGAAGAGGTAGAGCCTAAGAGTGATTCATGGGAGGCAAACCCCTAAAATCTTGGGGTTCGCCAAACCTGATTCTTTACAAACTGGTTCGCTCATCTCTAGACAGGAGCCCTTTGCTACAGATCCCACCTTAGGCCCAGTGTGTGAGGTCTAAGGCCAAATCCAAGGGTGCCCAAAATAATTCTGCACTTGGTTAAACTGCTGCAGCGAGATATCTTATCCCAGGAGACAACAAATACCAATGAAGATGTTTTTGGGTTACCTCAGCGACATCTCCATCGTATCAAACTCCCTGAATGAATTCTTCCAGGATACATCACAGTTCACACACAGACATGCGGCGCAGCATCCTCGTCATTCCTGAGGTTTCTGGTTGATCTCCGCTCCGTGCGTATCGATCTGTGTCCACTACTAGATAATAGAGCACTTTACTAGCTGGAAATTATCCGAAATATATTTTGTGACAACTAATGAAAAGTATAATTACTGCACATAGCGAGAAATCAATATGGATGTCAGCGAGCGTGTAAGGCAGCTAATGTCAGGGGCGAGCGCGGAGGAGCCTGGGAAACGTCTGGCCTCTCCTGTTATTACATAGACTTTATAGGTGTAGCCTGCGGTGAGGATCTGTTACATTGTATTCCGTTGATTCCTGTAATTCCAAACCAATAATCAGGTGCTAAGTTCCATAAACATCACAAGGGGCCATCGTCGGCCACATATGACGGAGCTTTTAGAACTTTTATGGTTGTTTTATGGCTGTTCTTGTTTTATGGTTATTATTCTGGCAGCCCGCGGAATACACACATGGTCCCAATAACATTTCATGCACAGAAAAATCTGCAGACAGCGCTACCCTGTAGCATCGGCTCGATAGTCAGCAAATCCGCCATCTTTGTAATACGTCTCCGTTATGTCGTTTGGTTCAGTGTGAATCTCGTGGGCTTCTTCGGAAGGTTCATCCGCCTGGTTAGTTTTGGCCTGGACTTCTTTATTACTTCTGATATTATAATACTGTACGGTCTCTTCCTACCCCCGTGTATAATAAATGGAGACCTCATCTCTCCTGGGCTCCCTCAAGCCACTCGGTGCTCCCTATAGTTGTCTTATGGCCTCAAAGCCAAGACTGGCTACAAAAGGAAAGGGAAATATTTTGGAAGTTCTTACACTTCTCCCTTCTGCTCAATCCACTCCTGGCGTTGGCTCAAAAAACTGCAAGAAAAACAGCTGCGTTTCCACAACGTGGGGCCCCGGCCTTAAGGGGGTTGTCCCATCACAAGGATCCTATCTATATTGCTTGTTAATGTGAATGTAAGACTTTTCCTAAATACACTGTTTCAGCAAAACTGCTTTGTTTCTCCACTATCTTACTTTATTCATTTTTTTTGACACATCCCTTATCTGGTCATAAGTCAAGTGATGTATCTGCTGCTCTCAGGGGGAGGGGCTAAATGCACGGGAGCGAGCTTGGAGGGGGGGGGGGGGTAGTTTACACTTTGGGGGGAGGGAAGGGGCCACCAATACAGACCCGGCATCTGCTGTAATAGAGAGGCGGATGCCAGGGAGTGTAGACGCCGGCACAGGCGAAGCCAGCAGCGGCAGGAGTGATGCTACTATTCCGGAGGGGTAGAGGAGCGGAGGAGTAGAGGAGTAGCAGCATCGCTCCTGCCGCTGTTGGCTTCACCTGTGCCGGCGTCTACACTCCCTGGCATCCGCCTCTCTATTACAGCAGATGCCGGGTCTGTATTACATTGTAAAGGCTGTACGTCCGATGCCTAGTGCACACGCAGGGCCAGCGGCATAGAAGCGACGACCTCTCACCGCTGGCTTTGCATATGTAACCCCGCCCACCAATGACACAACAAAGCCGGAAGACAGAAGAATTTACTGCAGCGAAGACTGGTGAGTATGCGACGTGATGTGTCAGATTTCTGCAGATTTTATGCCAAAAATTTGCAATGAATGCAAAGTATTACAAGAAGCTGCAAAAAAATCCACATAGAGATCAGTGAGTGAAAGGTACATGGCTGCAGCAAAGGTAAAATACTTGTAAAATACTTGTTGTTGTGGATTGACGACAGCATATTTGTCACAGGTTCGATGCAAAATCCAAAATGGAAAATCAATTAGAATTAGAATTTAAAAAAAATAATCCTCAGTATATATATATATATAGAGAGAGAGAGAGAGAGAGAGAGAGAGAGAGAGCAACAACTGATTATTGGCTGATATGAATACTGGATCCGTCAACAGCAGCGACTTGATGCTTTCCACGTACCAATAGAAACATAATATATAGGAAAAATAATAACAATTACCTCTTATGAGGCCGGACCTCCAGTAACTGATAGATTGTAGGGACTGCGGTATTAGCTAAGGGTTTCATCATTCTT
This sequence comes from Leptodactylus fuscus, assembly GCF_031893055.1. Taxonomy (NCBI): domain Eukaryota; kingdom Metazoa; phylum Chordata; class Amphibia; order Anura; family Leptodactylidae; genus Leptodactylus; species Leptodactylus fuscus. The sequence continues at coordinate 1,562,747 of NC_134266.1, forward strand.
ACTTGTTTCCCTGCAGGACAAGTGAATAGATCCAGATCACACTAATAGACTAAGAGCAGACAGAACAAGAACACAGTGTTTCTATATAAAGTGCAGTGTGACTTGGTTTCTCCAAAAATATCATGTAATTCCAATAACATTTCTCCAATTCTACATGAAAAGTCTCAAAACGCACTGATGTATTACATGTCCCACATTCTCTACAAATACCAAACTGAGTGACATTTCCAGATGTAAAATTAAAGTCAAGTAATTCTACCAAGAGCATAAGAAGACAAGAAATGACAACTGTTCATACAGACTAAGGAAAAAACATCATCCTACAACGTAATTACATACTGTCAGGAAAAAACAAATTACATACTGTCAGGAAAAAACATCATAAATGATCAGCGGTAATCGCAATATACAATATAATACTGCCCCCTATGTACAAGAATATAACTACTATAATACTACCTCCTATGTACAAGAATATAACTACTATAATACTACTCCTATGTACAAGAATATAACTACTATAATACTACTCCTATGTACAAGAATATAACTACTATAATACTACTCCTATGTACAAGAATATAACTACTATAATACTACTCCTATGTACAAGAATATAACTACTATAATACTACTCCTATGTACAAGAATATCACTACTATAATACTACCTCCTATGTACAAGAATATAACTACTATAATACTACCTCCGATGTACAAGAATATAACTACTATAATACTGCTCCTATGTACAAGAATATATCTACTATAATACTACCTCCTATATACAAGAATATAACTACTATAATACTACTCCTATATACAAGAATATAACTACTATAATACTACTCCTATATACAAGAATATAACTACTATAATACTACTCCTATGTACAAGAATATAACTATTATAATACTGCTCCTATGTACAAGAATATAACTACTATAATACTACTCCTATGTACAAGAATATAACTACTATAATACTACTCCTATGTACAAGAATATAACTACTATAATACTACTCCTATATACAAGAATATAACTACTATAATACTACTCCTATGTACAAGAATATAACTATTATAATACTGCTCCTATGTACAAGAATATAACTACTATAATACTGCTCCTATATACAAGAATATAACTACTATAATACTACCTCCTATGTACAAGAATATAACTACTATAATACTACTCCTATGTACAAGAATATAACTACTATAATACTACTCCTATGTACAAGAATATAACTACTATAATACTACTCCTATATACAAGAATATAACTACTATAATACTACCTCCTATGTACAAGAATATAACTACTATAATACTGCTCCTATTTACAAGAATATAACTACTATAATACTACTGCTATGTACAAGAATATAACTACTATAAAACTGCTCCTATGTACAAGAATATAACTACTATAATACTACTCCTATGTACAAGAATATAACTACTATAATACTACCTCCTATGTACAAGAATATAACTACTATAATACTACTCCTATGTACAAGAATATAACTACTATAATACTACCTCCTATGTACAAGAATATAACTACTATAATACTACCTCCTATGTACAAGAATATAACTACTATAATACTACCTCCTATGTACAAGAATATAACTACTATAATACTACTCCTATGTACAAGAATATAACTACTATAATACTACTCCTATGTACAAGAATATAACTACTATAATACTACCTCCTATGTACAAGAATATAACTACTATAATACTACTCCTATGTACAAGAATATAACTACTATAATACTACCTCCTATGTACAAGAATATAACTACTATAATACTACTCCTATGTACAAGAATATAACTACTATAATACTACTCCTATGTACAAGAATAACTACTATAATACTGCTCCTATGTACAAGAATATAACTACTATAATACTACCTCCTATGTACAAGAATATAACTACTATAATACTACCTCCTATGTACAAGAATATAACTACTATAATACTACTCCTATGTACAAGAATATAACTACTATAATACTACCCCTATGTACAAGAATATAACTACTATAATACTACTCCTATGTACAAGAATATAACTACTATAATACTACCTCCTATGTACAAGAATATAACTACTATAATACTGCTCCTATGTACAAGAATATAACTACTATAATACTACCTCCTATGTACAAGAATATAACTACTATAATACTACTCCTATGTACAAGAATATAACTACTATAATACTACTCCTATGTACAAGAATAACTACTATAATACTGCTCCTATGTACAAGAATATAACTACTATAATACTACCTCCTATGTACAAGAATATAACTACTATAATACTACCTCCTATGTACAAGAATATAACTACTATAATACTACTCCTATGTACAAGAATATAACTACTATAATACTACCCCTATGTACAAGAATATAACTACTATAATACTACTCCTATGTACAAGAATATAACTACTATAATACTACCTCCTATGTACAAGAATATAACTACTATAATACTGCTCCTATGTACAAGAATATAACTACTATAATACTACCTCCTATGTACAAGAATATAACTATAGAGATGAGCGAACACTAAAATGTTCGAGGTTCGAAATTCGATTCGAACAGCCGCTCAATGTTCGTGTGTTCGAACGGGTTTCGAACCCCATTATAGTCTATGGGGAACAGATACTCGTTAAGGGGGAAACCCAAATCCGTGTCTGGAGGGTCACCAAGTCCACTATGACACCCCAGGAAATGATGCCAACACCTCTGGAATGACACTGGGACAGCAGGGGAAGCATGCCTGGGGGCATCTAACACACCAAAGACCCTCTATTACCCCAACATCACTGCCTAACAACTACACACTTTCCACATTCAAAAAAACCTCTATCAAAGTGGGAAAATACCTGGAAACCTTCTTTACTCCCCAAATGGATGGACACAAACCCCAATTTAAGCTCAACAAACAGTAACAACCACCCCTTTAAATCACGTTCCCCATGACAACCACAAATGGAATAGGCAATGGGAATTCCAAAAGCCCTCACCCTTAACTGTCATTTTGAGTGTGTGTGTGTGTGTGTGTGTGTGTGTGTGTGTGTGTGTGTGTGTGTGATGTGGTAAGACCTTCCAAAATTCACTTTTCTAGCCCTTAACATGAGCCCTTCCAAACAAAGTTACATGACCTTAAGCTGAGCTACCAGCAGAGATTGAGGCCCTTGGCATGAGTAGAGCCTTGCACCAGCAGTGTTTTTGGCACTTAGGGTGAGTTGAGCCTTGTACCAGCGTGTGTCCCTTAACATCAGGCGGGCCCTAAGTTCTGCGCTTTGCACAAAAGTTCCACATTAACTAGGCTGAATGGTACAAAGATTAGTAGGCCTGAGAACCAGGAACAGGTCTTGCAATGGCTGTCGGATAACGCTTAAAGCACATTGTCCACCAGCCAGTCAGCCTCTACCTCCTCTTACCCAACAGTCTTGTCCTCCTTCCACCCAAAATTCCCAATCTTCTCAGAACAATAACCCCAACTGTCCCTGCTCCCCAGAGCTGTTCTCCCTTCCTTTGACTGTACCGCAACCTGCCCCTCCATTTCGCGATTCCACGGACCTAACAGACGAGTATCTGTGTCCAGATGCTCAAACACTAGAGTCTCCTCCATTCCATCTCCGGTCGATTTGGTGGCGGATGACCAGCAACCCACCCTCATCGACGACGATGAGACGCAGTTGCTGTCAGGGCAGCCAGTTGACATGCGCATTGTGCAGGAGGAGGAGGCGAGACAGGAGTTGGAAGAGGAGGTGGTGGACGACGAGGACACCGACCCCACCTGGACAAGGCAGATGTCAAGCTGGGAAAGTAGTGTGGATGTTGAGGCAGGTGCAGCACCAAAAAGGGTAGCTAGAGGCAGAGACATGTCCAGAGGCAGAGGTCAGCTGCTTTGCCGAAGCCAGGCCAGACCCGGAATGTCCGAAGATGTTCCCTTTTGTACCCAGCCCAGAAAAACTCCCCCATCGAGGGCACGTTTCTTGAAGGTGTAGAGTTTTTTCAAGGAATGCGCCGAGGACAGATATAGTGTCGTCTACACAATTTGCCTCTCGAAATCGAGTAGGGGCCCTGAGAAGAGCAACCTGTCCACCACTTCAATGCACCGTCATTTGGAATCCAAGCAATGGAATCAGTGGCAGGCAGCAACGGCAGGACAAACGTCGCCCGCCGTTCATGCCACTGCCTCTGCTCACAGTGCTGGCGATGCACTCCAGAGGACGAGCCAGGACATCACTTCATCTGCCTCCGCCACTTTGTTGACTTCTCCCTCATCCTCCCCTGTTTCTGTCTTATCTCCTTCTCCTGCACCATCAAAGGCACCATCAGGCGCTTCTTTACAACAACCCACCATCTCTCATACATTGGAGCGCCGGCAGAAATACACCGCTAACCACCCACCCACGCAAGCCTAGAACGCCAACATCGCTAAACTGCTGGCCCAGGAGAGGTTGGCGTTCCGGCTTGTTGAAACTCCCGCCTTCCCGGACCTGATGGCAACTGTGGCACCTCACTATGCCGTCCCTAGCCGTCTCAACTTCTCCCGGTGTGGCGTCCCCGCCTTGCACCAGCACGTGTCACTCAACATCAGGTGGGCCCTTAGTTCCGCGCTTTGCTGCAAGGTCCACTTGACCACCGACACTTGGACAAGCGCCTGTGGTCAGGGATGCTGCAGTGCTTATCTTTAATGACAGGCAGGGTGAATGTGGTGGAGTCTGTTCCCCGGGTGCAAACTGGGGTGGCCTATCTCCTCTCCCAGGCCAAAATTCATGGCAGGAGTAGACTGAAACCCTACGACGCTGCAACCTCCACCACAGCTACTAGCGGCAAACGCTAAAACACTGGTGTGGGGAGACGTCAGCAGGCGGTGCTGAAGCTCATCAGCTTGGGGGACAGACAGCACAGTGCCTCCGAGGTCAGGGATGCCATCCTGGCTGAGATGGCATTTTTTTTTCCCTGCTACACCTGGGGCCTGGCATTTTTACGCCTGTGATAATGGCTGGAACCTGGTAGCGGCTCTGGAGCTTGCCAGCCTCCAACACGTTCCATGTTTGGCCCACGTCTAACCTAGTGGTGCAAAGTTTTTTAAAAACATACCCAAATGTACCGAAGCTACTGTTGAAAATGCGGCGCTTGTGCGCCCACTTTTGCAAGTGCACAGGAGTCGCTGCTAGCCTAAAAACACTCTAGCAAGGCCTACATCTGTCCAAACACAGGCTGTTGTCCGTCATTCACACACGCTGAAACCCTACAATACCATATCTTGAGCAGGGTGTGTGAGCTGCACAGACCTTTGATGGAGTTCCATCTACAAAACCCAAGGGTTCCTCAAAGTCAGCAACCAAAGTTTCTGCACCATGAGTTTCCAGGGGTGGCAGAGTTATGGCTAGGGGAAGAGGCATGGATAGGGATGATGTCTAGGGGCAAAAGCAGTGTGGATGTGGAGGCAAGCTAAGCAGGAAAAACTGGGGGTACAAGCTAAGGCATGGACTGGGGTGATGTCTAGGGGCAAAAGCAGTGTGGATGTGGAGGCAAGCTAAGCAGGAAAAACTGGGGATACAAGCTAAGGCATGGACTGGGGTGATGTCTAGGGGCAAAAGCAGTGTGGATGTGGAGGCAAGCTAAGCAGGAAAAACTGGGGGTACAAGCTAAGGCATGGACTGGGGTGATGTCTAGGGGCAAAAGCAGTGTGGATTTGGAGGCAAGCAAAGCAGGGAAAATGGTGGCTAGAGGCAAAGGGATGTCCATAGGCAGCAAGGGCAAAGATGCAAAACTCTCCCGTTTCAAGAATTTTCCTGACTTGTTTCCCCACAAAACATTCCTGGGAGGAGGGCTGAAACACCACCCTCCTCCTCCTCCGCTGTTAGATTTACCCCAGCTACGAGCTGAAAACGCTGCAACACTGGTGTGGGGAGACGTCAGCAGGCTGGGCTGAAGCTCATCAGCTTGGGAGACGGACAGCACACTGCCTCTGAGGTCAGGGATGCCATCCTGGATGAGATGGCAATTTGTTTATCCCCGCTGCCCCTGGGGCCAGGTTTTTTAGCTTGTTGGAGGGCTCTGGAGCTTGCCAGCCTCCAACACGTTCCATGCCTGGCCCACATGTTCAATGTAGTGGTGCAATGATCTTTAAAAACATACCCCAAATTAGCTGAGCTAAGGGTGAAAGTGCGGCACTTGGACACCCACTTTCCCAAGTCTACAGTACCTGGAGCTAGCCGCAATACACTCCAGCAAGGCCTACATCTGCCTGAAGCACCTACTGTTGTGCGAGGTCACCACACGCTCTAACCCTAGATACCGTATGTTCAGCAGGGTGTGTGAGCAGCAGAGACCTTTGATGGAGTACCAGCTACAAAACCCAAGGGTTCCTCAGAGTCAGCTCCCTCACTTTCTGCACCATGAGTTTCCATGGGTGGCAGACTTATGGCTAGAGGCACAGGCATGGATAGGGGTGATGTGTAGGGGCAAAAGCAGTGTGGATGTGGAGGCAAGCTAAGCAGCAAAAACTGGGGGTACAAGCAGCCGGTGACATCATCACTGACAAGCACAGCTGTCTGTCAGCTGACAGGCTGACTTTCACCAAAATGAACAGACAATGGATAGACTCATCATATACATGTCAGTTACATGACAAATTTAGTGCAATTTGCAAGTCCAAGATGGTTTGGAGATCTGCGGAGAGGAATCTCACCACCTCTTGCGGGTGCCATCATTTGGAAGGCAAGCCCTGGGCTCAGTGGGTGAGAGCAAGCGCAGGATAATCGTCGTTTGGCCTGGCGGCCACTGCCTCTTCCACTGTTGACAGGGCTGGCGCTGCAGTCCAGACCAGGAGCCAGGACACCTCCACATCTGCCTCTGACACTTTGGGGAGTTCACCCTTATCCTCACCTTTTCCTGCCATTTCTCCTTTTGCCCGCGCCATCATGCGCCTCTTCCCATCAACTCCCCATCTCCCAAGCCTTTCATTTCATGCTAAAGTACAGCGCAACCCACCCACATGCCCAAGGCTTCAACGGCCTCATCTCAAGAAATCTGGCCCAGGAGATGTTGGAATCCCGGCTGGGGGACACTCTGCCCTTTTTGGGCAGAGTGTCTACTGCGCCACCGCACTGTGCCGTCCACACCAGCACTTTCCCCCAAACATGAGGCGGTCCCTAAATTCAGCGCTTAGCCCTAAAGTTCCATGTGACCAGTTACGAATGGACAAGTGCATGCGGACAGGGACGCTACCTTTCAATTTGGGCACAGTGGTTGAATGTAGTTGAGGCGTGGACCGGGTCGCAAAATGTGGTGGCCTGACTTGTCTCCCCACACAACATTCCTGGGAGGAGGGCTGAAACACCACCCTCCTCCGCTGTTAAATTGACCCCAGCTACGAGCTGGAAACGCTGCAACACTGGTGTGGGGAGACGTCAGCGGGCCGTGCTGAAGCTCATCAGCTTGGGGGCCAGACAGCACACTGCCTACAAAGTGAGTCATGCCATCCTCGATGAGACGGCAATGTGGTTTTTGCCACTGCACCTGGGCCCAGGCATGTTGTCATGTGTGATAATGGCCGTAACCTGGGATTGGCTCTGTAGCTTGGCAGCCTGCAACATATTCCATGCCTGGGCCACGTTTTTAACTCATTGCTGCTAATCTTTTGAAAAAGGTACCCCAATGTTCCTGAGCTACTGGTGAAAGTGTGGCGCTTGTGCGGATAGTTTTTAAAGTGTATAGTTGCCGCTGCTAGCCTCTATGCACTCCTACAACGCCTGTACCTGCTGGAACAACGGCTGTTGTGCGACGTCTCCACACTGCTGGCACTAAACATATCATGTGTTGAGCAGAGTGTGTGAGCAGCACAGACCTTTGATGTAGTTCCAACTCCAAAACCCTCGGGTTCGTCAAAGTCAACTCCCTCAGTTGCTCAACCATGAGTGGCCATGGGTGGCAGACTTATGTGAAATCCCATCCCATCCATTGCACTGGACACGAAACATTAGCATGCGCTCAGCACAACTTCGGATATGGCAGATGCGTTAAGCAGGGTGCAGGGTACAACACAGACCAGGCCCGAGCACCAGGAACAGGTGTTAGAAATACTGCAGCATCTGCCATTTCCTTCCAATTTTGGGGTTTTGGACCCGCCACCGACTTGTCTGGACCTAAGTGGGGATCATGAGACACAGTTGCCATCAAGGCAAGCTGTGGTCATGTGCGGTTTGCAGTAAGGGGGCAGTGCGCAATTGGAAGAGGAGTTGGTGGATGACGAGGCCACCGACCCCACATGGACAGGGGTGATGTCTAGGGGCTAAAGCAGTGTAGATGTAGAGGGAAGCTAAATCAACAAAAAACCTGGGTAGAAGCAAAGGCATAAACTGGGGTGATGTTTAGGGGTGAAAGCAGAGTAGATGTGGAGGGAAGCTAAGCAGCAAAAACAGTGGGTAGAAGCAAAGGCATGCAAAACTCTACCCTGTTGGAAGACTTATTCCTAGGTCTGGAACACGTTAATGGCCCCCCTGGACAAATTACTGCCACTCAGGGGCCTAGTGTCACCAGGAGGGACAAGTATAGGCGCATGTTGTGGGAATACCTGGCCGACACCAGCTCTGTCCTCTCCGATCCCTCTGTGCTCTACAGCCTAAACTTATTTTCTCATCTTTTTTTCTGAACTGCACATCTCTTGCCTGCTTCCTTTGGGATCTTAGAAATGGTGGTCCACTTCCACAGATGGTAACTTCAATAGACAGTGTAACGGGAGTAGCTGAGGGATCGCTGTCTTAACCACTTTTTGGCACAAAATTAACTTCCAAAGCCAAATATGGTGCAAGTATATGATGCAAGGACACCTACACACCTATCTCTGACACATTGGGGAGTTCACCCTCATGCGCCCTTTTGGCCTGCACCATCATGCGCCTCTTCCCAGCCACTCCACATTTCCCAAGCTTTTCATTGCAGGCAGAAGTACAATACAACCCACCCCCATGCCCAAGCCTGTAACAGCCTCATCGATAAACTGCTGGCCCTGGAGATGTTGGTGTTTGTTTATGCTTCTGGAGACCCAGGCCTTCCGTCAGCAGATGGCAGCTGGGGCACCTCCCTATGCTGGGCCTAGCCGTTACTACTTCTCTTGGTGTGCTGTCTCTGCCTTGCGCCTGCATGTGTCCCATAACATCAGTCGGGCCCAGAGCTCTGCGCTTTGCTGCAAGGTCCACTTGACCACCGACACATGGACAAGCGCCTGTGGTCAGGGATGCTGCAGTGCTTATCTTTAATGACAGGCAGGGTGAATGTGGTGGAGTCTGTTCCCCGGGTGCAAACTGGGGTGGCCTATCTCCTCTCCCAGGCCAAAATTCATGGCAGGAGTAGACTGAAACCCTACGAAGCTGCAACCTCCACCCCAGCTACTAGCGGAAAACACTGTAACACTGGCATGGGGAGATGTCAGTAGGCCGTGCTGAAACTGATCAGCTTGGGGGACAGACAGCACAGTGCCTCCGAGGTCAGGGATGCCATCCTGGCTGAGATGGCATTTTTTTTTCCCTGCTACACCTGGGGCCTGGCATTTTTGCGCCTGTGATAATGGCTGGAACCTGGTAGCAGATCTGGAGCTTGCCAGACTCAAACACGGTCCACGCATGGCCCACGTTTTCCAACTTGTTGGTGCCATGTTTCTTTGAAACCTACACCATTGTGCCTGATATACAGGTCAAAGTGGGGCCATTTTCGTAAGTGAGAACTAGCCTCTGCTAGGCAGAAAACATTCAGAGCACACTCCTCTCATCTTCGCACCGTTGGCTGGCGGAGGAAGACGAGGGGGTTGGAGTGGCATCTGATGTCCCTATCCCACACGAGGCTAGAGGGTGCACTTCAGTGCATCCCATTGCTTCACCACAAATGGTGTGAAGGGGAGTGGAAAATGGAGGAAATGGAGAGTGACCCTTACAGTTGGGGCCAGCAAAGGCATGCCAAGTAACACACTGGCACACATGGCTGACTTCATCTTGGGTTGCTTTTCAACACATATTTCACATCATGAAGAACAAATAATACTGGATTTTTTCAAGCCTCGAACCCCGGTCTAGGTCTAATGTCTGTTCCTTTCTTATATTAGGGGAGAGGGAAAAAAAATTACTTCAGTGATACGTTTAGCGTACATAGACTGACTATTAATGTGTATCCCACTTAGTGTTGTTAGGGTTACACACCGTCACAACCTGGCTAAAGCTTCTATAGCTGTTAATAAAGTCAACATAACTTTACGGTATCCAAAAAGACAGCTGGTACCGACAGAGAGCAAGACAAATGTCACCCAAAGCTGTGAGCTCTGAACACCCACAGTGACTTTGGCGTCATCATCATTATAAGGGAGTGGGTGGTAATAAATAACTTGGCAGTGCCTAAAACCCAAAAAGCTTATACAACTATATTTACATTAAGATACACAAATGAAACTTTTCAGTAGCATGTCATGAGACAAGCTGATAAGCTCTTCCTTTGTGCAGTGCTATTTGAAAGTTAAACGCTGCCTTTATTTTAATTCTGGAGAAGGTGCAGACATTAGATTTAGAACATGTTGTCTTCATTGTCCAAATCCTCTATATAGGTAACGCGTTTTTCGGGCCGAGCTGTCTGGGAACGAGCTGGTGCAGCACTGACAACCTGGGTGAATATGGCAAGAGCCTGAGATGTAGGGTGAATGAATCCCCAAATTATTTGTGGAATTCCCAGTGAGACAATGGCACTGTATACCAGTATTAAAAATTGTGGGTGCACATAACCCCCATATATTCTTTGAATTCCCAGTCAGACAATGGCACTATATACCAGTATTAAAAATTGTGGGTGCACATAACCCCCATATATTCTTTGAATTCCCACTCAGACAATGGCACTGTATAGCAGTATTAAAAATTGTGGGTGCACATAACCCCCATATATTCTTTGAATTCCCACTCAGACAATGGCACTGTATAGCAGTAGCAAAAATTGTGGGTGCACGTCACCCCAATATATTCTTTGAATTCCCAGTTAGACAATGGCACTGTATACCAGTAGTAAAAATTGTGGGTGCACATAACCCCCATATATTCTTTGAATTCCCAGTCAGACAATGGCACTGTATAGCAGTATTAAAAATTGTGGGTGCACGTAACCCCCATATATTCTTTGAATTCCCAGTCAGACAATGGCACTGTATACCAGTATTAAAAATTGTGGGTGCACATAACCCCCATATATTCTTTGAATTCCCAGTCAGACAATGGCACTGTATACCAGTAGTAAAAATTGTGGGTGCACATAACCCCCATATATTCTTTGAATTCCCAGTCAGACAATGGAACTGTATAGCAGTAGCAAAAATTGTGGGTGCACGTCACCCCAATATATTCTTTGAATTCCCAGTTAGACAATGGCACTGTATACCAGTAGTAAAAATTGTGGGTGCACATAACCCCCATATATTCTTTGAATTCCCAGTCAGACAATGGCACTGTATACCAGTATTAAAAATTGTGGGTGCACATAACCCCCATATATTCTTTGAATTCCCAGTCAGACAATGGCACTGTATACCAGTATTAAAAATTGTGGGTGCACATAACCCCCATATATTCTTTGAATTCCCAGTGAGACAATGGAACTGTATAGCAGTAGCAAAAATTGTGGGTGCACGTCACCCCAATATATTCTTTGAATTCCCAGTTAGACAATGGCACTGTATACCAGTAGTAAAAATTGTGGGTGCACATAACCCCCATATATTCTTTGAATTCCCAGTCAGACAATGGCACTGTATACCAGTATTAAAAATTGTGGGTGCACATAACCCCCATATATTCTTTGAATTCCCAGTCAGACAATGGCACTGTATAGCAGTATTAAAAATTGTGGGTGCACGTAACCCCCATATATTCTTTGAATTCCCAGTGAGACAATGGAACTGTATAGCAGTAGCAAAAATTGTGGGTGCACGTCACCCCAATATATTCTTTGAATTCCCAGTTAGACAATGGCACTGTATACCAGTAGTAAAAATTGTGGGTGCACATAACCCCCATATATTCTTTGAATTCCCAGTCAGACAATGGCACTGTATACCAGTATTAAAAATTGTGGGTGCACATAACCCCCATATATTCTTTGAATTCCCAGTCAGACAATGGCACTGTATACCAGTATTAAAAATTGTGGGTGCACATAACCCCCATATATTCTTTGAATTCCCAGTGAGACAATGGAACTGTATAGCAGTAGCAAAAATTGTGGGTGCACGTCACCCCAATATATTCTTTGAATTCCCAGTTAGACAATGGCACTGTATACCAGTAGTAAAAATTGTGGGTGCACATAACCCCCATATATTCTTTGAATTCCCAGTCAGACAATGGCACTGTATACCAGTATTAAAAATTGTGGGTGCACGTAACCCCCATATATTCTTTGAATTCCCAGTCAGACAATGGCACTGTATAGCAGTATTAAAAATTGTGGGTGCACGTAACCCCCATATATTCTTTGAATTCCCAGTCAGACAATGGCACTGTATACCAGTATTAAAAATTGTGGGTGCACATAACCCCCATATATTCTTTGAATTCCCAGTCAGACAATGGCACTGTATACCAGTATTAAAAATTGTGGGTGCACATAACCCCCATATATTCTTTGAATTCCCAGTGAGACAATGGAACTGTATAGCAGTAGCAAAAATTGTGGGTGCACGTCACCCCAATATATTCTTTGAATTCCCAGTCAGACAATGGCACTGTATACCAGTAGTAAAAATTGTGGGTGCACATAACCCCCATATATTCTTTGAATTCCCAGTCAGACAATGGCACTGTATAGCAGTATTAAAAATTGTGGGTGCACGTAACCCCCATATATTCTTTGAATTCCCAGTCAGACAATGGCACTATATACCAGTATTAAAAATTGTGGGTGCACATAACCCCCATATATTCTTTGAATTCCCAGTCAGACAATGGCACTGTATAGCAGTATTAAAAATTGTGGGTGCACGTCACCCCAATATATTCTTTGAATTCCCAGTGAGACAATGGCACTGTATACCAGTAGCAAAAATTGTGGGTGTATATAGCCCCAATTCTATTGCTAGGGGACTTGCAGGGTATTTCTGAGGTGAAGGTGGGGGGGCACACCGTTGGAACGGGGATTTGGGGTGTATATATGGGGTATACGGGAATACACTGTCAGTGTGTTCCATTCAGGATCCTGGGAAAGCTGGGTTGCGGCGATTGAGCCCGTCAGTGCCACGTTACACTGACAAGCTTCTCCCTGGAATTGAAGTTATATGTAAGCCCAATATATTCTTTGAATTCCCAGTCAGACAATGGCACTATATGGCAGTAGCAAAAATAGTGGGTGTATATAGCCCCAATTCTATTGCTAGGGGACTTGCAGGGTATTTCTGGGGTGAAGGTGGGGGGGCACACCGTTGGAACGGGTATCGGGGGTATATATCGGGTATACGGGAATACACTGACAGTGTATTCCATTCAGGATCCTGGGAAAGCTGGGTTGCGGCGATTGAGCCCGTCAGTGCCACGTTACACTGACAAGCTTCTCCCTGGAATTTAGCTCTTATAAGAGCTGTTGGTTGTCTTCTCCTTCCTATCCTAGCCTGTCCCTGCCTACCCAGAATCTAACCCCTAGCTAACTGGACGGAAACCTCCGTCCTCGGTGAATTGCAAGCTCAGAATGACGCGAAGCTGGGCGGCGCTGTTCTTTTAAATTAGAGGTCACATGTTTTCGGCAGCCAATGGGTTTTGCCTACTTTTTTCAACGTCACCGGTGTCGTAGTTCCTGTCCCACCTACCCTGCGCTGTTATTGGAGCAAAAAAGGCGCCAGGGAAGGTGGGAGGGGAATCGAGTAATGGCGCACTTTACCACGCGGTGTTCGATTCGATTCGAACATGCCGAACAGCCTAATATCCGATCGAACATGAGTTCGATAGAACACTGTTCGCTCATCTCTATATAACTACTATAATACTGCTCTTATGTACAAGAATATATCTACTATAATACTACCTCCTATGTACAAGTATATAACTACTATAATACTACTCCTATGTACAAGAATATAACTACTATAATACTACTCCTATGTACAAGAATATAACTACTATAATACTGCTCCTATGTACAAGAATATAACTACTATAATACTACTCCTATGTACAAGAATATAACTACTATAATACTACCTCCTATGTACAAGAATATAACTACTATAATACTACCCCTATGTACAAGAATATAACTACTATAATACTACTCCTATGTACAAGAATATAACTACTATAATACTACTCCTATGTACAAGAATATAACTACTATAATACTACTCCTATGTACAAGAATATAACTACTATAATACTACTCATATGTACAAGAATATAACTACTATAATACTGCTCCTATGTACAAGAATATAACTACTATAATACTACCTCCTATGTACAAGAATATAACTACTATAATACTACTCCTATGTACAAGAATATAACTACTATAATACTACCTCCTATGTACAAGAATATAACTACTTTCCCGTACGTCCTACGGCAGCACAATTACACAAGGGATTTCGTCCCCTAGGTACAACCAGAGAGACAGGTTAGTTAGCAATCGTGAATAACCAATTAAACAATTAACAAGGACCCCTCCTATAAAGGTAAGGAAGTAGGCTGGCCCAATTATGCTTTGTAAGTGATTCCAGTTGCCAGGTCACTATGTATACGGCTCGCTCATCTCACCAGAGATTTAGAAGACGAGTCCGAGGGCAGAAATCCTCCAGGCACTGACACAGATGGAGAATCCTTCAGATTTCTCTGTGATACTCATTTGTATAAAATAAGATCTGTATCCACAGGATCCTAGAATATATCTTCTGTGGTGTATATACACTCCACTGTCTATATATTCACACACACTCTATTGTTTATATACGCATAAACTCCACTGTGTATATGCTCACATACACTCCAGTGTGTATATACTCACATACACTCTGGGTATATACTTACATACTCTACTGTGTATATGCTCACATACACTTCATTGTGTGTATACTCAATACACTCTACCGTGTATATATTCACATGTTCTTTATCGTGTATATATTCACATACACTCTATTGTGTATATATTCACATACACTCTACTGTGTATATTCTCACATACACTTCATTGTGTGCATACTCACATACACTCTACCGTGTATATATTCGCATGTTCTTTATTGTGTATATATTCACATACACTCTATTGTGTATATATTCACATACACTCTACTGTGTATATACTCACATACACTCTACTGTGTGTATGCTCACATACACTCCATGGTGTATAGATTCACATAGTCTCTACTGTGTGTATGCTCACATACAATCTATTGTGTATATACTCACATACACTGTGTATACATTCACATACTCTACTGTGTATATACTCACATACACTCTACGGTGTGTATACTCACATACTCTGCTGTGTATATACTCACAAATACTTTTTTGTGGATACACTCTAGCATGTTTACACTCACATAAACTCCGTTGTATACATACTCACATGTGCTTTATTTATGGTTGCACTCTCATATACTTGATTATAAAGATACTCAGGAACTCTGGTGGATATGGTCCTATACTATATGGTGATTATACTCACATGTAGTCTGATGTGTGGACTCGCATATCGCCCATTGTATATACTTACATATATTCTATTGGATACATGCACATATCTTCCATTATATATACTCGGACATTTTTCATTGTATATTCTCATATATCCAATTGTGGATATACTCACATATTGTCTGGTATACTCATATATGCTATTTTGAATATGCTCATATACTCGTTAGTCTCCACCTCATAAGAACCTTTCTTCAAAGCATTGCAAATGTTAAGTCCGTTTTTGTCACCAAAAAAAAAAAAAGTTATTCTTAGGGCCCTGCAGGGTCATTAATGCGCTGAATCTCCATTTGAGCCACTTCAAGAAGTCTCAATAAATGGCTAAACTTCAAAGTTTCTTCTTAATCGCCATCATATCTACCAGACATATCAGTGTATTACAGGCTCTCTACTACAAAGAGTCCTATCGGAGTTCCTAGGAGTTTGTCTTCTCTTGAGAGCCATCCCAGGGTTCCTTCCTAAGGTCCCTCTTTCAAGCAGATCAGCCCGGACGTTGCCTTGCCAGGGTCTTCCCTAAACCTTAGTGAGAGGAGTAACTAAAGTGGCATCTTTACATGTTAAAGAGAACTCCTGTCTGGTTGCAGAGATCCAACAGCTTCAGGAAAGCCAAAATTTTACTGGCAACATTATGGCCCAAATAAGGGGGCAAAGGACAAGTAAAAGCCCCACTGGCAAGATGGTTCAGGGCTGCAGCTGAAATGTGCTACCAAATGAGTGATCTGCAATCTCCGCTAAAGTCAGAGCTCATGCTGCTCGGCCCATGTTCACATCATGGGAAGAAGTGGGACAGATTCCACTAGAACAAATGCACATGGCGGAACCGGATCCTCTTCATTCACATTTATCAAACTCTACAGACTTGATTCACGAGCAGCAGTGCGATCCTTATTAGGCAAAGAGTGGCGGCCGGCATCCCTCCCTATTATCTCATTGCTTCTCAAATCCCTTGTGTAATTGTGCTGCCGTAGGACGTACGGGAAAGAGGAAAATTTACTCACCGAAATTTTCATTTCCCGTAGTCCGTAGGCAGCACAAGCGACCCTCCCTATTGAATGTCTATTGCTTCAAAAAAACACAATTGGGCCAGCCTACTTCCTTACCTTTATAGGAGGGGTCCTTGTTAATTGTTTAATTGGTTATTCACGATTGCTAACTAACCTGTCTCTCTGGTTGTACCTAGGGGACGAAATCCCTTGTGTAATTGTGCTGCCTACGGACTATGGGAAATGAAAATTTCGGTGAGTAAATTTTCCTCTATAATACTACCTCCTATGTACAAGAATATAACTACTATAATACTACTCCTATGTACAAGAATATAACTACTATAATACTACTCCTATGTACAAGAATATAACTACTATAATACTGGTCCTATGTACAAGAGTATAACTACTATAATACTACTCCTATGTACAAGAATATAACTACTATAATACTACTCCTATGTACAAGAATATAACTACTATAATACTACTCCTATGTACAAGAATATAACTACTATAATACTGGTCCTATGTACAAGAATATAACTACTATAATACTACTCCTATGTACAAGAATATAACTACTATAATACTGGTCCTATGTACAAGAGTATAACTACTATAATACTACTCCTATGTACAAGAATATAACTACTATAATACTACTCCTATGTACAAGAATATAACTACTATAATACTACTCCTATATACAAGAATATAACTACTATAATACTACTCCTATGTACAAGAATATAACTACTATAATACTACTCCTATGTACAAGAATATAACTATTATAATACTACTCCTATGTACAAGAATATAACTACTATAATACTACCTCCTATGTACAAGAATATAACTACTATAATACTGCTCCTATGTACAAGAATATAACTACTATAATACTACTCCTATATACAAGAATATAACTACTATAATACTACTCCTATGTACAAGAATCTAACTACTATAATACTGCTCCTATGTACACAAATATAACTACTATAATACTACTCCTATGTACAAGAATATAACTACTATAATACTACTCCTATGTACAAGAATATAACTACTATAATACTGCTCCTATGTACAAGAATATAACTACTATAATACTACTCCTATGTACAAGAATATAACTACTATAATACTGCTCCTATGTACAAGAATATAACTACTATAATACTACTCCTATGTACAAGAATATAACTACTATAATACTACTCCTATGTACAAGAATATAACTACTATAATACTGCTCCTGGGCCAGAATAGGCTGCAGTTCTCTGTTCAGTTCCATGAGGTGAATGGAGGCGTCTGGTTCTGTCCTGTAACCCTGAGTCCGGTGAAATAATATTGCTCGCTCAGCAGCTCGCTGAGACACCGTATACAGTGTTGGCCAAAAGTATTGGCCCCCCTGCAATTCTGTCAGATAATACTCATGTTCTTCCAGATAATGATTGCAATCACAAATTCTTTGGTATTATCTTCATTTAATTTGTCCTCAATGGAAAACCACAAAAAGAATTGTCAAAAAGCCAAATTGGATATAATTCCACACCAAATATAAAAAGGGGGTGGACAAAAGTATTGGCACTGTTTGAAAAATCATGTGATGCTTCTCTAATTTGTGTAATTAACAGCACCAGTTACTTACCTGAAGCACCTAACAGGTGGTGGCAATAACTAAATCTCACTTGCAGCCAGGTGAAATGGATTAAAGTTGACTCCACCTCTGTCCTGTGTCCTTGTGTGACCACATTGAGCATGGAGAAAAGAAAGAAGACCAAAGAACTGTCTGAGGACTTGAGAAGCAAGGAAGAGGAGGCGTGGCTGAAGATGACGTCAGACCCTGAATGACCGCCCACCATGCACATTCGGTAAGATGAATATATTCTGTTTTAGGGTTTTATTTTAAAACGGGGCGGTAGTTTAATATAACTTTACCGGTGCCTGAATAGTCTTTTTAAAGGCTGTTCACACATATGTGGGGCTCTATCTGCAGGATTTAGCTGACACAGCCCCTTTAAGCTCAACCAGCCCATAAGCAAAGAGTAAGAGAGACCTAGAAATCTGTTTTATTGAAATTTCTCACTCTGAAATTATTGTGTCAGTGTGAAATACTTAAAGAAGCCCACAAAAAGTGGGCCGGGTGAGCCAGCGGGGCCCTGCGGTCCAGACCTAACCAAAATACGCAGGTCGATTAGAAGCGCAACCCCTTAACCAACCCCATAAGCAAGCAAAGAAGGAGTCAATGTGATATAAATAAAACCACAATCCGGTATTTATTGTTATTATTTTTTTGCTGAGCCCTCCTGGGTCTAAAGCGGCTCGAATTGAATATAGAACAAATTTTTAGGGCTAATTTTTTCAAAAATGACACTTCCATACCCCCCAGATGCCCCGGTAAGTAGGGACCCGCCAAAGTCAATTGCCCAGGGCCCAGCAAAGCCTGGATCCGCCACTGCATCAGTGTACACATGTATGGGAAAAAATCTAAGTGACTTTTATCAGAATCTTCTATTTCTATGGAGATTTGTTACAATTTCAACCACAAGAAGGAAAAGCACCAAAATATAGAAGACGCCGGAACTTTCCAGAAGCGACATGTGAAGGAGAAGAGAAAAATCCCTGAAAAAGTGAAAAAGCAACAGGAAAGTTGTGACCAAAGAAATAGCAAAGAAAAAACCCCTCCTCTCACACATGACCCTGATCCCGCCATAATCCGGCTGCATTTTAGAAGATAAGCGCGGACTCTGGGGCGGATTTATTTTTTAATTTACAGGTGCACGTCTGCCGTGTGGCTCCAGCCGGCGGTGGGCTCTCCGAGTGGGATTGCATTGCAGACGCCTTTTCAGCTTATTGTGTTGGAAGATTTGAAAATGTGCCAAATACATCTGACAGTCCCGCTGTCTAATCGTAAGGCCGAACGCCGCGCCGGCCCCGCTCGCACTGGATGGCTTTTTCTTTCTTGCTATTAGTTCAAGCACAGCTCAGCAGCTTCATGTTATAAGGCCGGAGCCCTTCCTAATGGAAAAATATTAGTGCATAAAAAAATGAGATATCAAATTGGTGAAAAGATCTGAATTCATAAGTGTCATTACCGAGCGATTAGGACGGATCGCTGGAAGATGTGGAGAAATAAAACTACCGCATATCAGATGTAATATACAAGACGGCTCATCGGGAGACTCACCAATAAAGGATTCCCAGGAGAGCTGACAAATTACCCAAATGCCCCAAATACTCACTATGGATGTGCGCTGGGAAATGTATAAAAGGGTAGACTGGGGTCTGTATACAGGGGTCTGGGGTCTGTATTAGTTTAGGGGTCTGTATACAGGGGTCTGGGGTCTGTATTAGTTTAGGGGTCTGTATACAGGGGTCTGGGGTCTGTATTAGTTTAGGGGTCTGGTCGGGGGTCTGAATTAGTTTAGGGGTCTGGTCGGGGGTCTGTATACAGGAGTATGGGGTCTGTATTAGTTTAGGCGTCTGGTCTGGGGTCTGTATTAGTTTAGGGGTCTGGTCTGGGGTCTGTATTAGTTTAGGGGTCTGGTCTGGGGTCTGTATTAGTTTAGGGGTCTGGTCTGGGGTCTGTATTAGTTTAGGGGTCTGGTCTGGGGTCTGTATTAGTTTAGGGGTCTGGTCTGGGGTCTGTATTAGTTTAGGGGTCTGGTCTGGGGTCTGTATTAGTTTAGGGGTCTGGTCTGGGGTCTGTATTAGTTTAGGGGTCTGGTCTGGAGTCTGTATTAGTTTAGGCGTCTGGTCTGGGGTCTGTATTAGTTTAGGGGTCTGGTCTGGAGTCTGTATTAGTTTAGGGGTCTGGTCTGAGGTCTGTATTAGTTTAGGGGTCTGGTCTGGGGTCTGTATTAGTTTAGGGGTCAGGTCTGGGGTCTGTATTAGTTTAGGGGTCTGGTCTGGGGTCTGTATTAGTTTAGGGGTCTGGTCTGGGGTCTGTATTAGTTTAGGGGTCTGGTCTGGGGTCTGTATTAGTTTAGAGGTCTGGTCTGGGGTCTGTATTAGTTTAGAGGTCTGGTCTGGGGTCTGTATTAGTTTAGGGGTCAGGTCTGGGGTCTGTATTAGTTTAGGGGTCTGGTCTGGGGTCTGTATTAGTTTAGGGGTCAGGTCTGGGGTCTGTATTAGTTTAGAGGTCTGGTCTGGGGTCTGTATTAGTTTAGGGGTCTGGTCTGGGGTCTGTATTAGTTTAGGGGTCAGGTCTGGGGTCTGTATTAGTTTAGGGGTCTGGGGTCTGTATTAGTTTAGAGGTCTGGTCTGGGGTCTGTATTAGTTTAGGGGTCTGGTCTGGCGTCTGTATTAGTTTAGGGGTCTGGTCTGGGGTCTGTATTAGTTTAGGGGTCTGGTCTGGGGTCTGTATTAGTTTAGGGGTCTGGTCTGGGGTCTGTATTAGTTTAGGGGTCTGGTCTGGGGTCTGTATTAGTTTAGAGGTCTGGTCTGGGGTCTGTATTAGTTTAGGGGTCTGGTCTGGGGTCTGTACTAGTTTAGGGGTCTGGTCTGGGGTCTGTATTAGTTTAGGGGTCTGGTCTGGGGTCTGTATTAGTTTAGGGGTCTGGTCTGGGGTCTGTATTAGTTTAGGGGTCTGGTCTGGGGTCTGTACTAGTTTAGGGGTCTGGTCTGGGGTCTGTATTAGTTTAGGGGTCTGGTCTGGGGTCTGTATTAGTTTAGAGGTCTGGTCTGGGGTCTGTATTAGTTTAGGGGTCTGGTCTGGGGTCTGTATTAGTTTAGGGGTCTGGTCTGGGGTCTGTATTAGTTTAGGGGTCTGGTCTGGGGTCTGTATTAGTTTAGGAGTTTCGTCTGGGGTCTGTATTCGTTTAGGGGCATGGGGTTAGTTCTATGTTAGTTTAGGGGTCTGGTGTTTGGTCTGACTATAATACACTAGGGTGGGGGCCTGGTCGATATAAATGGGCAGGGCATAATGGAGATAACTACACTCCCCTCTCCATAGTCTTCCTCATGTCCCCTCTTAAGTATTGACATGCAAATATATATCTTAATTGGAAGATATACAGACACTTCCTAGGTGTCTGTAGTTCTTCTCATCTTCCTCTTACCTGCAGACTTTCTATAACCGTTCACAAACCTGCTGGGAATCCAATAAAAGTGAGTAATAAAGTAAATTAATAAATACAATATGTTATAATGGAGGAGGGGGATGCAGCTGCAGGCTCTGCACATGTTCACAGGCTTCCTCTGTTAAAAAGGAAACCACTAGTGGTCAATCTCTGACCTGGAGGCTCTAGAGTAATATAGTAAATAATAATCCAGGAGGAGGGGGTGAAAGCTACACGTGGTACCCAAACCTGTTGCCTGAAATCTTCTGCAAGAGATTCATATATTACAGTAGATGGTTACAATTGGTTACGTCTTCTCTTGGAGTTCTGTCCTTTCATTTTTCTTGCTCACACAGCCCAGACCACTATGAAGACGTCTTCCTTCTTCCAGACACAACTTATTTCAATGGCTCTTGCACCTAGACATGCTTGTGCCTTGCTGTGGACAGGTGTTGGGCCGCTTTTAGAAGGCTGCACTACTATTCAAATAATAGCCAAGAGCTGCAGTACCCTGGAGCCACCACTACTTAGTGGATGGCGCTGTAGCTCTCCACCTCTGCATCAAGATTCAACTGGGTCAGCGGGTCCAGGTATCAGACCACTATAAACTGGATATTGATAACCTATCTATAAAAAACGCTTAAATGGCCCCAAGTTAAAGGGATTCTATCATTAAAATCACATTTATTTCTCGATCACACGTAGGAATAGACTTAAGAACTATTCTTCTCCTACCTTTAGAAGTCTTCTCGGCGTCGCCGTTCGGTAGAAATCTGAATTTTTGTCTGTATGCAAATGAGTTCTCTTGCAGCACTGGGGGCGGTCCCAGCGCTCAAACAGCACTGGGGGTGTCCCCAATGCTGCAAGAGAAATCTTCAATGTCGCCTCCATCTTCTTCAGGAACAACCTCTCTGCGCATGTTCTTCCGGAGCTGGGTTCAAACTTCTACGCATGCGCAGTTGGCTCTGCTGTTGGGCCTCGGGCAGAGCCGACGGCGCATGCCCACCTGGTGTAAGCGGCCATTTTATTGTGGCAGCTTACACAATAAGCTGCTATAAGCGGCCACAAAAACTGGCCGCAAGCATATGCAGTTGGCTCTGCCTGAGTCCTGATGGCAGAGCTGACTGCGCATAGAGGCCTCTCCTGAAGAAGATGGAGGCGGCGCTGGAGATTTTTGTCAAAGCACTGGAGACGCCTCCAGTGCTGCGAGAGAAACCATTTGCATACAGACGAAAACCGGGATTTCTACCGAACGACGGCGCGGAGAAGACATCTAAAGGGAGGAGAAGAAGAGACTTTCTTAAGACTATTCCTACATGTGATTGAGAAAAAAATGGGATTTTAATGATAGGATCCCTTTAAGGAAATGCAACTTTTTTTAAAATCTGCAATAATATCAGCTGTGTTTCTGCAATGTGCGGTCCCAGTCTTAGAAGTAATACTTCTAAGAGCTGAGGGTTTGTTCCAGTTGTACCCATCCCCATATTAGCCAAGCACCTCCGCAGCAGAATCTCTCCCCTGTCCTGGTCTCAATGTATCACCCTGCTGTCCAGACTATTTAGAGCAGGGGTCAGGAACCTTCAGCTCTCCAGCTGCTGCGAAACTACAACTCCCAGCATGCTCCATTCACTACCATGAACAGCAGAGCCCGTATGCATGCTGGGAGTTGTAGTTTTGCTGCAGATCGCCTAGCCCTGATTTAGAGGATTGTGCAAACTGGATGTAACTGTAACAGATCCTCAGCTGTGAGCTGTGTACCACTATAGGCTTCACCCTAGCCTGAAATGACAGGGAAGTATATCCAGCTGCCAATGATATAGCTATATACTCTATATCCTGCAGAGTCTGTCCCAAAGGATAAGAACCACTAACAGACTCCGTCACAAAGAACGCCGCTAGTGTCCCCTTTAAATGCCGCAGGTGCGAGTCGGTGAATTAAACCGTAAATTAAAAGGAAACGTGAAAAGCTTCAAAAATTTCAAAAAGAAAAATCCTTCAATCCCTGAGCCTTTTGTGCCGTCCGTCCGAAGAATGAAAAAGCCGCTCGATATAATGGGGGAGACCGGAGGGAAGAAACGTCTCTTGTGCCGCGGCGGTTTCACAATTGTCAGGACTCAAACGAAATTCTCTCAGCGTTGCGATTGTTGAAGAGCGGCGAGTGGATTGCAGATGTGTAGCGGCGGGACACCTGTAATGTGGAGTAAACGGAGCCGCCTCCACTCCTGTATAAGATGAATGCATTCTATATAATGGGCTATCTATAACCATCTGCCAACGACGCGCTTCTATTTATATTATAATGCGCAGGTAATGTGGCTACATTATACGCCGCGGCGGTGAGAGCGGATCTTCTAGCGGGGTCGGACTGGGAATGATCTGTTATTACAGGAACGATTTTATACAAATACACAGGAATAAAGAGACGCTTACGAAACGCCTCGCGGGAGGGTCGATGAACCGATGTGCAGAATGGTGCCTATTAGAGGAAAGCAGCGCAATGCTGAAAATAAAGTGACAATGACAATGGGCTTGTGTAGTCTGAAGGAGGCGTCACGTTCACCTGTATTATACCGCCAAATGTATTGTCAGAGATGTAGTGCGGAGAGGGTAATAGAAGAGTGACTAAAACAGAATTATAGGAAGACACCGAGATGACACCGGCTCAATGTACAAAGAGGCACTCTACATAATGTACATATCACATCACTTACTGAGTGCTCACATCACAGGGGAGACATCCTCATAGATACCGCCAGATGTAGGAGGAATATTACATAGTGCCGTAGGATTGTATCAGCTATATTCTTATACATAGGAGTAGTATTATAGTAGTTATATTCTTGTACATAGGAGGTAGTATTATAGTAGTTATATTCTTGTACATAGGAGTAGTATTATAGTAGTTATATTCTTGTACATAGGAGTAGTATTATAGTAGTTATATTCTTGTACATAGGAGTAGTATTATAGTAGTTATATTCTTGTACATAGGAGTAGTATTATAGTAGTTATATTCTTGTACATAGGAGTAGTATTATAGTAGTTATATTCTTGTACATAGGAGCAGTATTATAGTAGTTATATTCTTGTACATAGGAGGTAGTATTATAGTAGTTATATTCTTGTACATAGGAGTAGTATTATAGTAGTTATATTCTTGTACATAGGAGCAGTATTATAGTAGTTATATTCTTGTACATAGGAGCAGTATTATAGGAGTTATATTCTTGTACATAGGAGTAGTATTATAGTAGTTATATTCTTGTACATAGGAGGTAGTATTATAGTAGTTATATTCTTGTACATAGGAGTAGTATTATAGTAGTTATATTCTTGTACATAGGAGTAGTATTATAGTAGTTATATTCTTGTACATAGGAGTAGTATAATAGTAGTTATATTCTTGTACATAGGAGGTAGTATTATAGTAGTTATATTCTTGTACATAGGAGCAGTATTATAGTAGTTATATTCTTGTACATAGGAGCAGTATTATAGGAGTTATATTCTTGTACATAGGAGTAGTATTATAGTAGTTATATTCTTGTACATAGGAGGTAGTATTATAGTAGTTATATTCTTGTACATAGGAGTAGTATTATAGTAGTTATATTCTTGTACATAGGAGTAGTATTATAGTAGTTATATTCTTGTACATAGGAGTAGTATTATAGTAGTTATATTCTTGTACATAGGAGTAGTATTATAGTAGTTATATTCTTGTATATAGGAGTAGTATTATAGTAGTTATATTCTTGTACATAGGAGTAGTATTATAGTAGTTATATTCTTGTACATAGGAGGTAGTATTATAGTAGTTATATTCTTGTACATAGGAACAGTATTATAGTAGTTATATTCTTGTACATAGGAGGTAGTATTATAGTAATTATATTCTTGTACATAGGAGCAGTATTATAGTAGTTATATTCTTGTATATAGGAGTAGTATTATAGTAATTATATTCTTGTACATAGGAGCAGTATTATAGTAGTTATATTCTTGTACATAGGAGTAGTATTATAGTAATTATATTCTTGTACATAGGAGCAGTATTATAGTAGTTATATTCTTGTACATAGGAGGTAGTATTATAGTAGTTATATTCTTGTACATAGGAGTAGTATTATAGTAATTATATTCTTGTACATAGGAGCAGTATTATAGTAGTTATATTCTTGTACATAGGAGTAGTATTATAGTAATTATATTCTTGTACATAGGGGCAGTATTATAGTAATTATATTCTTGTACATAGGAGCAGTATTATAGTAGTTATATTCTTGTACATAGGGGCAGTATTATAGTAATTATATTCTTGTACATAGGAGCAGTATTATAGTAGTTATATTCTTGTACATAGTAGGTAGTATTATAGTAGTTATATTCTTGTACATAGGAGTAGTATTATAGTAGTTATATTCTTGTACACAGGAGGTAGTATTATAGTAGTTATATTCTTGTACATAGGGGCAGTATTATAGTAGTTATATTCTTGTACATAGGAGCAGTATTATAGGAGTTATATTCTTGTACATAGGAGTAGTATTATAGTAGTTATATTCTTGTACATAGGAGTAGTATTATAGTAGTTATATTCTTGTACATAGGAGCAGTATTATAGTAGTTATATTCTTGTACATAGGAGTAGTATTATAGTAGTTATATTCTTGTACATAGGAGTAGTATAATAGTAGTTATATTCTTGTACATAGGAGGTAGTATTATAGTAGTTATATTCTTGTACATAGGAGCAGTATTATAGTAGTTATATTCTTGTACATAGGAGCAGTATTATAGGAGTTATATTCTTGTACATAGGAGTAGTATTATAGTAGTTATATTCTTGTACATAGGAGGTAGTATTATAGTAGTTATATTCTTGTACATAGGAGTAGTATTATAGTAGTTATATTCTTGTACATAGGAGTAGTATTATAGTAGTTATATTCTTGTACATAGGAGTAGTATTATAGTAGTTATATTCTTGTACATAGGAGTAGTATTATAGTAGTTATATTCTTGTATATAGGAGTAGTATTATAGTAGTTATATTCTTGTACATAGGAGTAGTATTATAGTAGTTATATTCTTGTACATAGGAGGTAGTATTATAGTAGTTATATTCTTGTACATAGGAACAGTATTATAGTAGTTATATTCTTGTACATAGGAGGTAGTATTATAGTAATTATATTCTTGTACATAGGAGCAGTATTATAGTAGTTATATTCTTGTATATAGGAGTAGTATTATAGTAATTATATTCTTGTACATAGGAGCAGTATTATAGTAGTTATATTCTTGTACATAGGAGTAGTATTATAGTAATTATATTCTTGTACATAGGAGCAGTATTATAGTAGTTATATTCTTGTACATAGGAGGTAGTATTATAGTAGTTATATTCTTGTACATAGGAGTAGTATTATAGTAATTATATTCTTGTACATAGGAGCAGTATTATAGTAGTTATATTCTTGTACATAGGAGTAGTATTATAGTAATTATATTCTTGTACATAGGGGCAGTATTATAGTAATTATATTCTTGTACATAGGAGCAGTATTATAGTAGTTATATTCTTGTACATAGGGGCAGTATTATAGTAATTATATTCTTGTACATAGGAGCAGTATTATAGTAGTTATATTCTTGTACATAGTAGGTAGTATTATAGTAGTTATATTCTTGTACATAGGAGTAGTATTATAGTAGTTATATTCTTGTACACAGGAGGTAGTATTATAGTAGTTATATTCTTGTACATAGGGGCAGTATTATAGTAGTTATATTCTTGTACATAGGAGCAGTATTATAGTAGTTATATTCTTGTACATAGGAGGTAGTATTATAGTAGTTATATTCTTGTACATAGGAGTAGTATTATAGTAGTTATATTCTTGTACATAGGAGCAGTATTATAGTAGTTATATTCTTGTACATAGGAGTAGTATTATAGTAATTATATTCTTGTACATAGGAGCAGTATTATAGTAGTTATATTCTTGTACATAGGGGCAGTATTATAGTAATTATATTCTTGTACATAGGAGCAGTATTATAGTAGTTATATTCTTGTACATAGGAGCAGTATTATAGGAGTTATATTCTTGTACATAGGAGTAGTATTATAGTAGTTATATTCTTGTACATAGGAGGTAGTATTATAGTAGTTATATTCTTGTACATAGGAGTAGTATTATAGTAGTTATATTCTTGTACATAGGAGTAGTATTATAGTAGTTATATTCTTGTACATAGGAGTAGTATTATAGTAGTTATATTCTTGTACATAGGAGTAGTATTATAGTAGTTATATTCTTGTATATAGGAGTAGTATTATAGTAGTTATATTCTTGTACATAGGAGTAGTATTATAGTAGTTATATTCTTGTACATAGGAGGTAGTATTATAGTAGTTATATTCTTGTACATAGGAACAGTATTATAGTAGTTATATTCTTGTACATAGGAGGTAGTATTATAGTAATTATATTCTTGTACATAGGAGCAGTATTATAGTAGTTATATTCTTGTATATAGGAGTAGTATTATAGTAATTATATTCTTGTACATAGGAGCAGTATTATAGTAGTTATATTCTTGTACATAGGAGTAGTATTATAGTAATTATATTCTTGTACATAGGAGCAGTATTATAGTAGTTATATTCTTGTACATAGGAGGTAGTATTATAGTAGTTATATTCTTGTACATAGGAGTAGTATTATAGTAATTATATTCTTGTACATAGGAGCAGTATTATAGTAGTTATATTCTTGTACATAGGAGTAGTATTATAGTAATTATATTCTTGTACATAGGGGCAGTATTATAGTAATTATATTCTTGTACATAGGAGCAGTATTATAGTAGTTATATTCTTGTACATAGGGGCAGTATTATAGTAATTATATTCTTGTACATAGGAGCAGTATTATAGTAGTTATATTCTTGTACATAGTAGGTAGTATTATAGTAGTTATATTCTTGTACATAGGAGTAGTATTATAGTAGTTATATTCTTGTACACAGGAGGTAGTATTATAGTAGTTATATTCTTGTACATAGGGGCAGTATTATAGTAGTTATATTCTTGTACATAGGAGCAGTATTATAGTAGTTATATTCTTGTACATAGGAGGTAGTATTATAGTAGTTATATTCTTGTACATAGGAGTAGTATTATAGTAGTTATATTCTTGTACATAGGAGCAGTATTATAGTAGTTATATTCTTGTACATAGGAGTAGTATTATAGTAGTTATATTCTTGTACATAGGAGAAGTATTATAGTAGTTATATTCTTGTACATAGGATGTAGTATTATAGTAGTTATATTCTTGTACATAGGAGTAGTATTATAGTAGTTATATTCTTGTACATAGGAGTAGTATTATAGTAGTTATATTCTTGTACATAGGAGTAGTATTATAGTAGTTACATTCTTGTACATAGGAGTAGTATTATAGTAGTTATATTCTTGTACATAGGAGTAGTATTATAGTAGTTATATTCTAGTACATAGGGGGTAGTATTATATTAGTTATAGTCTTACTTTTTGGGTAGGAGGGGACATTATCCATTAGTTATAAATATAGTTCTGGGTATCTTCATTATAATAGTGTTGGCTTAGTAGGTATTTAATTTGTCAGGAGAACATGTGAATGGTCTTGTAAAATGACAACTACCTTTGTTAAGAAGAGATATTTGCAGACCAGTTGTCATTTCTTTTCCTTAACCCCTTCTTGTGCCTCATTGTAATCTTCTTTTGCAGGGTGACTAGTAATCTCTGTAATACCGCTTCTCACCACTGGCAGTGCCACCTCCTTCTTACATTCTCCCCGGCTCTGAGCCATCTGCTGTAAAAGCTGCCAAAACACAGTGAGTGACCTTTGAAATAAAATAAATGTAAAAATAAACAGTCCCTATAAATGGCAGATGTCCCGTACCGGTCACTAGAAGAAAGTTCTGGAAATGTCTGTGTCGCTTTGTTTAAATTCCTTTATGTATTATATATATATATATATATATATATATATATATATATATATATATATGTGCAAAAAAGCAACTAAAAGACTAAACAGGTCCCAACACAGCTAACTAATATTGTACCCTGGGAAAAAATTAAAAAACAAAAATGTGTTTTAAGGTCTTAATCGGTTATTTTTTTTACTCCTTGGCAGTGAATGGAGAGAGAGGACCCTGTGCTGGAACCTTCTATTTACACAGAACTCCTGTTTTTAGAAGGTGCGAGTCCCCACTTAGACCCTGCTGAACGAAATGGAGCTGAGCTGCAACTCCATACACAACCTGTGGGCTGGTGTGGCGCTGTTCTTGTAATGTTGGACAACTCCATCAATTATAATCCTGATATCATCATCCAAACTTATACGTGACCTCTGAACTTATCTATAAATGTAATTACACTTATTAAAGAACAATCCGGACCCAGGAATTATTTGTTGGCCTTTTGAGTCTTTCCAGGTGCAACTAATGATGATCTATGGAAGAGATGACCATATTACAGCCAAAGGAGAAGACACTATACGGCAGGACATGGAGATACAGTCCTATGAAAAAGTTTGTGCCCCCCTATTAATCTTACTCATTGTTAATTGTAAATATTTTGGTGTTTGCCATGTCAGTCTGATCTATCTAATAACTGATGGATACAGGAATATTTCAGGATAGAAATGAGGTTTATTGTACTAACAGAGAATGTACAATATGCATTACACCAAAATGTGACCGGTGCAAAAGTATGGGCACCTCAACAGAAAAGTGCCAGTAATATTTCGTAGCTCCTCCTTTTGCCTTTAGTCGCTTCCTGTAGCTGTTAATCAGTTCCTGGATCCTGGATGAAGGGATTTTGGACCATTACTCTTTACAATTCACATTCAGTTAAGTTAGATGGTGGCCGAGCATGGACAGCCCGCTTCCAATCATCCCACAGATGGTCAATGATATTCAGGTCTGGGGACTGGGATGGCCATTCCAGAACATTGTAATTGTTCCTCTGCATGAATGCCTGAGGCGATCTGGAGCGGTGTTTTAGATCATTGTCTTGCTGAAATCTCCATCCCCGGCGTAACTTCAACTTCGTCACTGATTCTTGAACATTATTCTCAAGAACCTGCTGATACTGAGTGGAATCCATGCGACCCTCAACTTTACCAAGATTCCCGATGCCGGCATTGGCCACACAGCCCCAAAGCATGATGGAACCTCCACTAAATCTTACAGTGGGTAGCAAGTGTTTTTCTTGGAATGCTGGTTTTTTTGGACGCCATGCATAACGCCTTTTTGTATGACCAAACAACTCAATCTTTGTTTCATCAGTCCACAGGACATTCTTCCAAAATGAAGCTGCCTTGTCCAAATGTGCTTGTGCATACCTCAGGCGACTCTATTTGTGGCGTACGTGCAGAAACGGCTTCTTTCTCATCACTCTCCCATACAGCTTCTCCTTGTGCAAAGTGCGCTGTATTGCTGACCGATGCACAGTGACACCATCTGCAGCAAGATGATGCTGCAGCTCTTTGGAGGTGTCTGTGGATTGTCCTTGACTGTTCTCACCATTCTTCTTCTCTGCCTTTCTGATATTTTTCTTGGCCTGCCACTTCTGGGCTTAACAAGAACTGTCCCTGTGCTCTTCCATTTCCTTACTATGTTCCTCACAGTGGAAACTGACAGCTTAAATCTCTGAGACAACTTTTTGTATCCTTCCCCTGAACAACTATGTTGAACAAGCTTTGTTTTCAGATCATTAGAGAGCGGACTGTCCATGCTCGGCCACCATCAAACTGAACTGAACTGAACGCGAATTGTAAAGAGGAATGGTCCGAAATACCTTCATCCAGGATCCAGGAACTGATTAAAAGCTACAGGAAGCGACTAGAGGCAAAAGGAGGAGCTACGAAATATTACTGGCACTTTTCTGTTGGGGTGCCCAGACTTTTGCACCGTTTGACTTTTTTCACATTTTGGTTTAATGCATATTGTACATTCTCTGTTAGTACAATAAACCTCATTCCAATCCTGAAATATTACTGTGTCCATCAGTTATTAGATAGATCACACTGACATGGCAAACACCAGAATATATAGAACTAACAAGGATTAAGATTAATAGGGGGACACAAACTTTTTCATAGGACTGTATATACAGCTCTGTATGGTATATAGCAGTACATTTACCACAGATGTTACACCTGTACTCTGGATACAGGATGAGATACGGCAGGACATGGAGGTATATACAGGCTGTGTATGGTATATAGCAGTACATTTACCACAGATGTTACACCTGTAGTCTGGATACAAGATGAGATAGAGCAGGACATGGAGGTATACATACCTCCCAACTTTTGAAGAAGTGAAAGAGGGAC
This sequence comes from Leptodactylus fuscus, assembly GCF_031893055.1. NCBI lineage: Eukaryota > Metazoa > Chordata > Amphibia > Anura > Leptodactylidae > Leptodactylus > Leptodactylus fuscus. The sequence goes on from NC_134266.1 coordinate 1,594,994, forward strand.
AAAATGTGCGGCAAATTTAGCCCCGCCCACTTTTGTGTTGACTCCGCCCACTCGTTAATTTTTCATGTGCCCGCACACAGTATAATCCTCCTACAGTCACCCATAAATTATATGTCCCCCCTCTATCTCTCCCCCAGTTTCATATACACCCTTCATCTGCCCCCAGTTTCATGTCCCTCTTCCATCTCTGCCCCCAGATTCATGTCCCCACATCTCTGCCCCCAGATTCATGTCCACTCCATCTCTGCCCCCAGATTCATGTCCTCTCCATCTCTGTCCCCAGTATCATGCCGTCCTCTCTTTCATCTGCCCCCAGATTCACGTTCCACCTCCACATTAAACTTACCTTCTCCTCCGCTCCCTCGCCGCTCTCTGCCCGCCTCTCTTGCTGACACATGCGGCTGAAGCAAGGAGCTGACACAGGTCAGCTCGTCGCTTCGCCGCTGCCCGCCTCTCTCCCTGACATATGCGGCTGAAGCTGCTCGCGTGCTCGCTTCGGCGCTGCGTCTCTCTCTCGCTGACACATGCGGCTGAAGCGAGGAGCTGATCTGTGTCAGCTCCTCGCTTCGCTGCTGCCGCCGGCTCCTGGCTTGTAGACGCGATGTACAAGCCAGGAGCCGGCGGCAGCGGCGAAGCGAGGAGCTGACACAGGTCAGCTCCTCGCTTCAGCCGCATGTGTCAGCGAGAGAGAGACGCAGCGCCGAAGCGAGCACGCGAGCAGCTTCAGCCGCATATGTCAGGGAGAGAGGCGGGCAGCGGCGAAGCGAGGAGCTGACCTGTGTCAGCTCCTTGCTTCAGCCGCATATGTGTTCAACTCAGATCTGCGTCCTCTGGACGCAGATCTGAGTTGAAATCGGGACATACCTCGCTCCAACCGGGACCGCGGGACATGTCACCCAAATCGTGACTGTCCCACGGAAATCGGGACGGTTGGGAGGTATGGGTATATACAGGCTGTGTATGGTATATAGCAGTACATTTACCACAGATGTTACACCTGTAGTCTGGATACAAGATGAGATACGGCAGGACATGGAGGTATATACAGGCTGTGTATGGTATATAGCAGTACATTTACCACAGATGTTACACCTGTAGTCTGGATACAAGATGAGATAGAGCAGGACATGGAGGTATATACAATCTCTGTATGGTATATAGCAGTACATTTACCATAGATGTTACACCTGTAGTCTGTATATCCCGGACACTCGTATGCTGATGACGTTGTGTCTCAGTTGGTCCCATAAATGATGGATTGGTGATAGATCTGTGACCTTATTTGCATAGATGAGGGTTAATATTAGATGACGGGGCTCACATCTCATCTCTAGATGTATAAAGCTAGTAAAGACAGAGCCCAAGACTTTCAGCTGTAAATGCAGCAAAAGGCGACTCTACAAAGTATTGATATAGGGGGGGCTGAAGACTTTTGCACATCACACATTTCAGATTTTTATTTGATTAACATTATAACAACCTTGTATCATTTTCCTTCCACTTCACAATTATCGGCTAGTTTGTGTTGTTAGCTCCGGTTCACACCTGCATTTCGCATACCGTTTTGGGAGACCACTTGGGGACCCCCGAACAGAATATCGATCACATTAAAAAGCAATGAGCAATCAAAGCACATGGACCCCACAGACTATAATGGGGTTTGTGGGATTTCCGCGTAGTGTCTGCATGAATTATGCGGAGAGAAATGTAGTTCTTGAAGTCTGCGGGGTCCGTGGGCTTTCATTGCTCGCCGCTTTTTAATGCGCTTGGTATTCTGTTCGGGGGCCCCCAAGTGGACTCTCCGAATGGAATAACGAACACAGATGTGAATCAGGCCTTATCACTGAAAATCTGAAGAAAATACACTGAAGTTTGTGGTTGTAAGTTGACAAAATGTGGAAAAAGTTGAAGGGGTGTGAATACTTTTGCAAGCCACTGTATTTCGCGGTTTTGAATACCAGTACTTCTACTCATAAGTTCGTATGGATCTTACATTTTGATCCAGAACTATTTGGGCAGTGACGCCTCTTCATGGTTCGGGCTCGGCCACCACATTGGATTTGATATGACACAGCTGAGATACAATAGAAGTGAAGACCTTCAGGTTTACTACGAGGCGTTGACCATAAATCTCCTGCGACACGTTTCGGATTTACAACCATTTTCCTACAAATTCTCCTCATTTCAGGGTCTCTTTAGTAACTGAACAAATTCTCATAAATAAAGTGTTCATTGTTAATACGTTTGTAGAGAGTCCTCCGGAGGTAATGGCGGCCTGAAGTCTGGACCATGGCCATCACCACACCCCGGCCTCCTCCTTTATGAGGCTTTGTCTGGTCTTTACTGCAACGTCTTCAGTTCTTTCTTGTTTGAGGCTTTTTCTGCCTTAAGTTCTGTCTTAACCAGTGAACGTCTCGATCGGGTTGTGATCTGGTGATTGGCTCAGCCATTGCAGAATATTCCACTTCTTTTCCTCTTGAGTTACTTTCCCAGTGTGGTTTTGGTCATTGTCCATCTGTCCTGTGTTCTCTCCCTGGACACTTCAGGATTCATCCGGCGACTCCTGTCACATCATCACTAAACAGCAGTGACCCAGGGCCATTGGATCCAGGGCCGCCCATGACATCACATGTCACATAGGATGTGCTTTGGCTCAGGAGCCTTCTAGGGTTGAGAGATTGGGATCGAAAAAGATCGGATTCCGGTCGGCAATCGAGTAAATTTCACGATCGCGATTGGAATTCCGATCCCGATCTTTTCTGGCGGGATTGAGGTTATCTCAAGATCGGCTCAACCCTACTCATGTACTGTATATATCATAAATAGGGTTGAGCAATCAGGATCGGATCCCCATCGGCAATTGAGCAAATTTCACGATTGCGATTGGCTGGAAGATGATTGGAAATCGGATTTTAAAATCGATCCTGAAATCTCAAGATCGGCTCAACCCTAGAGCCTTCCAAACCTTCTCCATACTTTCTTCTTCCATCATTCAGGTTTATCTTTGGGCCGGTTCACACATGCTGATATGTTCAGTCCGTAAGGAGTCCGCATGAGGACCCTCCCGGAAGAAACACAAGCGCAACTGCAAGTGCAGGGGCCCCATAGACTATAATGGGTTCCGTGGGCTTGCCGCGCATGAACGATGGACTCTTTTTTCTACCAGAATGTGCCAAGTGGTTGATTTGACCCCTCCTAATAGTTAAGATTAGAGATGAGTGAGTACTATTCGCCGTTTCGAATAGCACACAGCCATAGGAATAAATGGAAGCGGCCAGCACGCAGACTTTGCTGGTGACCAGCCACTTAACCCCCTATGAGCCGGCTGCGTCCATTCATTCCTATGGGAGCGTGCTATTCGAAACGGGACTTTTGAATAGTACTCGCTCATCTCTAGTTAAGATATCTCTCTATTTCTTCTTTTGTCCAGCCTAATGATGGTCGGGAGAGTATGTCGTAGGGTGGCGGGGACTCCGCATAATACATAACTATACTCCTAGGATTCCCTCTCCCAGCAGAAAATTCAATCTGGTAAATCTGGCTAACACACGGACCGTGTTTCATGGGTGAAACGTAGTTGTGTCTTGCTACCCTAATGCTGAAGAAACACTAAAGACACTCTGTCCGCAAAAAAGGAACAATGACTACTAGTTTGCAGACAGCTAAATGCACATGCTCGTGCTAAATGCAGCCACGCTAAATGTCAGTTTTTACTGCAGTTCTTGCATTCTGTTCATGAATTGTGAAGCTCTGGATAACGAGTGCCCACTTACATAAAGCTGAGGTGAGCCACTGTGCATTACAACCTACAGTGCAATAGAGTGTCAGTCTCTACTGTTGTTCTAGCATTCTATTAACAAACCAATGATTTCTGGATGAACCTCAACCTCTTAAGATCCAGAGAGATTATCTGTAATAAGGAAGAGGTATCTGCTGCTGCAATGTATGGCCCATGGAGTTGTAGCAGTGAATGGAAACTTGGAATTGTATTCATGGATTACAAATGCAATGCAAAAATGGGCAACTCCATAGAATATGGGGGGCCATGTCCAGAATGCCCATTAATAAGCTAAACAGACTTGTTGTTGGCATCATAAAGTATCATGAGTGTGTATGGTTATCATACAGCCAAGACCAGTGTGAACAGCGCAGTCAGGGCTTGAGTGCTGCAAACCCACTATTAGCCTCCGGGTCCGTAAATTGGCAACGCTGTGATAACCACAAGCCTCAGCATGGCCTTATTATACCTGCGTCTGTCAATGCTTTGCAAAGGTTTATGAGCAGCCAGGAGGTACCACAAGTCTCAGAATGTAACTTTATCCTCAGGGATGGCGCTATTAATGCCGTCACCTGGTAACACCTGCAGACCCTCCATATCCTGATCAGCCACCGGACCCCTGTGATCAGACATTTATCCCTCTTCTCTGGACAAACCCTTTTAAATATTTTAAAAAGTGTTTTTCAAATGAGAGAAATCCCGCTGACCCCAAGGACAGGACTCTGGTGCCATCGTGTTGATGGAGCAGGCGGCCGCTCATCCTCTATGGGGTGTCGGAGAGAGTTGAGCCTTGTACTCCATAGAGAATAAATGGAGTGTCAGGGTGCATGCTCGGCCTAGCGCTCCATCCAGAGACGTAACATTCTGTAATGGGGCCCCAGAATACCCTGCACCATTTATAATAGTGGCATGCTTTATGTGACAGATGAATGTTTGGGGCCCCTTCATGGCTTGAAGCCTAGTAGTGGCTGATACCGATGCAACCCAATGGGAGAACCCAAGGCCTCTTTCAGGATTGGTGAAGGGTCCAGGGGTCAGAGCCCCACCGATCATAAAACTACTCTCTATCCTACCCATGGGGTATAACGTCATAACTTGGTACAACCCTTTTAAAGGGATCCTATCATTAAAACTCAATTTTTTGTGACTGACATGTAGGAATAGCCTAAAGAAAGCCTATTCTTCTCCTACCTTTAGATGTCTTCTTCGCGCCGCCATTCGGTAGAAATCCCGGTTTTCGTCGTCCATAAACTCTCCAGCGACGCCTCTGTCTTCTTCTGCCGGCCGCATCTTCATCCAAAAGCGCCAATAGCACGTGTCCGTCAGCCATTTTCCTGTGGCCAAACGGGTGCTCGTGTAAGAGGCCACAAGAAAATGGCCGACGAACACGCACAGTCGGCCCTTTTGGATGATCACCTAGCCCTATACACAGACTATACGGTATATCCTTAATACAGTAGACAATGGTTGGGTTCTGTTTTGTGAAAAAGATAAACTATAGGAAGATATTTCTTTGCAGTAACAGGTTTTCTCCGATCACTAGGCCGTCATTTACCAAAGATGTCTGACAGGAAAGGAGTCTTGTTGTCCATAGCAACCAACCACAGCGCACCTGAAGACATATAAGCGGAGGCCTAATGGGTGCTATGAGTAACAGAGTGTTGGTGCAGATCGGTCGGGGATGTCGCTGTCGGCAATGCAAGGGAAAATGAAGAGGAATTCCTGCAAATTTCCTGACCGTCAGCGACCCATGGCAGATACTGATGTGGAGCGGCGAGATGGAGCAGGACGCTTATTTGTACGGTGTGAAAACAAAGGGAGGCAGAATCTGTTCCCAAATCAGCGACCAATTCCTCTGTGTGAATGGCTCCTAAGGGTATGTTCACATGATGGAATTTCCAGCTGATTCTTCCTCAAAATCAGCTTCGACTTCCATCCAGAATACGTCGGCCATTGTTTCCCAAGCTTCTGACCTGAATACAAATGAACCTGCGACTGTTGGGTGCGAAGGCCCGGAGACAGGGGGTGACTGGTTATTGACCCACTAACAGCCATAAAAATAATAAAAACATCCCTTTAACTGGGCATTTCCCCTTTTATCATTGCTTGTGCGCCAGAATACTTGTGTATAACTCCATAAAAATTCGGACCTTAAGTTTTGTACCCCGCACGCCAATTTTCTGATATAAATGAGGACAAAAATTTCCATCGGGGCAGGAATGATCAAGGCCAAGTGTTGTACCCAGACGCAATGGCACCTGCCCATGCACGGTCTGCTATTGTAACGCAATTAAAGACACTGAGCTGTAATACCACACACAACCTGTAGACAGGTATGGCGCTGCTGAAGAAGGCAGCCATGTTTACTATATGACCATCCTGTAAAACCCCTTTAAGTTAGAGACTCCGTACTTATCAGAGGATGGCTGTATATAGTGCAGGGGCGATCAGCATGTTACATTCATTTCTATCGGAGATCCAAGAACAGCAGATCGAGAAGGTAGAACGCCGTAGTATGGCGCCATCAGTACGCAGCTTGTTGTGTGCACGAGGCCTTAGTGTCTCCATTGTTTCAGTAGTGATCACAGCCCGGAAAAGCCGCCACATTACATGGGAAGATACGGCTGAATAATATATCCAGTATATCACCCCCCCCCGGGGTAAGGAAGTTTAATATCCTCCGCCCGCCTCCGGCACATAACGGGTTAACCGGTGGCAGCTGCTCCAATCTCTGCACAAAGACACAGTCATTGTGGGAAGGAGAAGAACTTTTTCTGTTCTGGCTTCATTCAGCACCACAATAGGTGAACACACAATCCTGTATACAGTGACAAGAGGTGCAAGTGCAGACACGCAACCGGCTGCAGGCAAACACCGCCACCCTGCTGGGAACATGACAAGCTCCACCGTCAACCGGCCCTGGCATTACAAGTCCCAGTCATTGCTATTACTATTCATGATAGAATGCTGAGACTTGTAGTCCTACCGGCCTAGCTTACAGGTCTGCACCACCCACAGGTTGTTCTGTACAACTGGCTGTGGAGCCACAAACCTCAGAACACCTTTGCAGCTCACAAAACTCTGCAATTGATTTGCAATCACGGTGCATGATGTGACTTGTAGTCCTCCTATACTCCTCTAGATTATGGACCCACAAGTCACAGCGTATTGCACAAGCTCACACGTCTCCAGGTTACTGAAGAGCACTGGTAAGAACATGATGGGACTTGTAGTCCACCTAAGGGTATGTTCGCACAGCGGAAACCTGGCTGCAACAGGTAGCCGAGGCAGTGCACTGGCATCCCGCTCCTGATTAGGCCCCAATGAATGACCCTAATCAGGAGTGACTCTTGCGCCGCGGATGAATCTGCGGGAAGAAAGCGCATGTCGCTTCTTTTACCTGCTAGCTGAAAAAAAATCACTAGTGGGGAAAAAGAAAAGAACGGCTGCCACTGAAATGAGTAGGAGCCTTTTTTTGCAGGCAGATTCCGTCAAAATCCGCCTGCAAAAACCTCAGATCTTAGAACCACAAATCTACAACTTACAAACAACTGCTTCGGAGATGGAGGACTACAAGTCCTACCATGTTACACCAGCTTACAGACATCTCTGAGTCAGCCACTACCATAGTGATGAGACTTGTAGTTCTCCCATAGGAGCACCAGACCAAGGAGATGGTGGTGGACCTTAGTAAGCGGAGGAGTGCTCCGGATCTGGTGGACATCCAGGGGACGGGCGGTGAGATAGTCAGGACCTATAAGTAACTGGGTGCGCTCCCCAATAATAAGCTGGACTGGGCCGATCACCTGGGTGTGCTGCACAGAAAGGGCCACAGCAGACTCTACCATTGGAGTCCAGGGGCCACTTCTTAGGGCCTTTTTCATCTTCTTCAATGTGGCCTGCTGGGGGCGCTGTATACCAGCCAGGGATAGAAATAGACTTGTCAGGCTGATCAGAAGGGCCGGTTCTGACCTGGGGAGCCCCCTGGAGCCAGTACAGGTGGGGGGTGACAGAAGGATACTGTCCATGGTGACCTCCATGCGGGGGAACAACTCCCACCCCATGTATGAGGGGGGACCCAAAAGTTTCCAGTATGAGGCTGCTGCGTGTGCAGTTTTCGTAGTACGTTATTCTGTAGCTAGTTATTTGTTCAACCACGCCTTCTCAGTCAGTGTGCCATGCGGCGTTGATGCGGAAGGTTTCGTCTACCCGCAGTGAATTTTCTTGCAAGAGCTGTTTTGTCCAGCCGTCGTTTTTCTTCATGGAGACGTTTTATGAGCAGCGTGCGGCTGTGAAGTTTTGCTTTCTGCTCAGGAAAAAAAGCATCGGAAACCGTTCAAATGTTGCAGACCGCTTACAAGGATGACGCTTTGTGTCAAGCTCAAGTTTACTTGTGGTTCACCCGATTTAAAAATGGTGAAATGTCAAATGATGATCAACCGCGTTCTGGACGTCCGACACCTTCCCGAACGGACTAAAGTGTCCAAAAAAATCGACAAGCTCGTACGTGAAGATCGACGACGAACCATTGAGGAACTGGAAGAGTTGTCTGGAGTGAGTTGGAGCTCGATTCAGCGCATTTTATTGGAGGATTTGGGCAGGTCACGGGTCGCTGCAAAGTTTGTGCCATGGCTCTTGACTGATCAACAGAAAGAGCGTTGCATCGAAACATGCCGTGCCGTGAAAGAACATGCCGAAACCGACCCAGAATTTTGTTCTAAAATTATTACGGGAGATGAGTCTTGGTGCTATGCTTACGATCCGGAAACCAAACAACAATCAAGCCACTGGAAGACGCCATCCTCACCCCACACCAAAAAGGCTTGTCAAGTGAAGTCCAATGTGAAGACAATGGTCATTTGTTTTTTCGATGCAAAAGGGATTGTGCACTTGCAATTCGTTCCAACAGGTCAGACCGTCAACCAGGTTTTCTACTTGGGGGTTCTTAAAGGGGCTCTATCAGCAAAATCCTGCTGATAGAGCCCCACATATGCGTGAAGGCTATTCAGGCACCGTAAATGTGATATTAAACTACCCCCCCCCCCCCCCCGTTTTAAGATAAAACCCTAAAAAAGAATGTGCTCTACTTACTGAACGTGTACACTGGGCGGCATTCAGGGTGCGCCGTCTTCTTCATCCCCACCTCTTCTTCCTCCGATGTCTTTGGGTCCCGTCCTCCTCTGGCACTCGTGAACGGACACTGATATAAAAAAATGACCTGGGCGCATGCGCAGTAGCCATGGTAGAAGCCGCGTGCTACTGCGCATGCGCCCAGGCCATTTTTTTTTATCAACGTCCGTTCGTGAGCGCCGGAGGAGGACGGGACCCGAGGACATCAGAGGAAGAAGAGGCGGGGATGAAGAAGACGGCGCACCCTGAATGCTCGCCCACAGTGCACGATGCGTAAGTAGAGCACATTCTTTTTTAGGGGGATAGTTTAATTATAACATTTACGGTGCCTGAATAGCCTTCACACATATTCACACATATGTGGGGCTCTATCAGCATGATTTTGATGATAGAGCCCCTTTAAGAAGTTGGCAACAGTGTGCTGTGAAAAAGGCCCGAAATATGGCAGTCTGGTGATTGGTTTTTCCACCACAATTCCCCAGCCCACACCGCCATCTCGGTGACCACTGTCATGGCTGTCTTGCCCTACCCACCCTATATGGCTTTTTTTTATTCCCACAAATGAAGAGGAACCTCAAGGGGGAGCGTTTCGCCGATGTGAAGGAGGGGAAGAGGAAAACGACGGAGGTGCTTGGACACATCCAAGTAGATGAGTTTAAAAAATGTTTAGAACAATGGCAGACGAGATTTGACAAGTGTATTGCCGCTAAAGGAGAGGACTGTGAAGGAGATTGAAGGAATTTTGTACAAAAATATAAATACATGCTTCAAAAACAACTTTTCTGGAAACTTTTGGGTCCTCCCTCGTATGAGACCGTGATAGTACCGGGCAGTACTGTGCAATCAGAGACCCTTCCTCCCAACCGTGGTCAGGCTGTATAATCTACATCAGGCCGAGTGCAGACACTCCGCACACAGAACTAAATGCTCCGGAGTCTTCTCTTCTTAGTGGCTCTGACTCCCGGGATCTTCTATCTGCTCTGAGCTTGTCTGTCCTGTAATATATCACTGTATTATCTGTAACACTGAGTATCCGCATGGTGGGACTAGTACAGGATTATCTTATCACCATTGTAAAGCAGCGGTATAAGAAGGTGAAGGGACTTGTAGTTCCCCACAACTAACCGGCCCAGGCTAGTCCTGCACTACTGGCCATGGAACCACAAGGCTCAGCCGTTCTAGCTCACAAATCTCTTCAGGTCATTTGTAGTAACAGAGCATGCTGAGACTTGTGGTCCCATAAGGTGACGTCCCAGCACATCTTACCAGCTGACCAAACTCTTCAGGCTATTGATCACCAGTGTTAGGGCTTGTTCACATGGAGTAAACGCGGCACGCAATGTGCTGTGTTTACGAGACGTTTGCACCGCGATTTTGACGGTGCATGTTTGCGGTCGCGTTAGCGCCGTGTAAACGCGACTGCAAACATGCACCGTCAAAATCGCGTTGCAAACGTCCCGTAAACGTGGCACATTGCATGCTGCGTTTACTCCGTGTGAACGAGCCCTTAGGCTCATGCTAATCTGAAGTGGCTGCAGAAGGACTACAAGTCTCAGAACACCCTACTGGTCTATAAACCTCTCCGCTGAGAGTAATGGTGGTGGAACCACAAGTCCCAGCGTGTATCTCTGTCACACACTATAAGGGCATGCTCAGACTTGTGATCATCCATTGCAGAACCAGGTTGTGGTTACCAACATTAAAGCTATCCTGTGTGAAGTCCTCCATAGGAACTACAAGTCCCAGCACGCCCCTGCCTCACTGACTACTGCAGCTCTAACCACTGGCTGGGACTTGTAGTTCCCCAGCACGACTCCTCTCTACTTTCCCAGCCACCTGCGTGCTCTCCGGCGCATGCGCGCTGACTCTCTCCCCTGACCTCATCGTCCAGAGAGAGCGAGCCCCGCCCCCCTCCGAGCACCTGCAGCCACTGACTGAACTGACTGACAACGGTTGTGGGCGGAGCCAAGTGTTAAATTTTGTATGTTTTAAATAAAGCACGTTGATTATGAGGGGGAAAAAAAAGCGTCCTCGGCCGCGAGGAGGGGGGCCGCGCGGGGGGGAGGGGGAGGGATTAGCGGCCGGGCGATTTTGGTTAAAATATTCAAAATGGCGGACGGAGGAGCAGCGAGTCAAGATGAGAGTTCAGCAGCAGCGGCAGCAGGTAATCATTACCGCGTTTTACATATTCATATTCATACACACACGGGCGACTTAGCATAATTTATTAGTACTCCGGATTATTATAATTAACGTCAGGGGTGGGGGGGAGGACGGTAAATACACCGGAGCCCGGGGAGGCTGGAGGAGGCTGCTGCAGCGGCAACGGATAAGGAGGAGAAGAGCCCTCACCTAGAGCCCGCTGTGCGGGGAGCCGGAGCCCGGCCGGCCGGGGGGTGTGAGGGGCCCCCGGGGTGAGGGAAGCCGGGAACAATGAGAGGCTATAGGGGGTGCGGGATAGAGATCACCTGGAGACTGGGGGGAGAGAGAGAGGCGCCCCCTGACCCCGCTAGATATAGGGATGTATATACTGACCTGTATGTTATATGGAGGTGTATACTGACCTGTATATTATATAGAGAATATTACACCCCCCTGACCCCGCTAGATATATGGATGTATATACTGTCCTGTGTATTATATAGAGAATATTACACCCCCTGACCCCGCTAGATATAGGGATGTATATACTGACCTGTATGTTATATGGAGATGTATACTGACCTGTATATTATATAGAGAATATTACACCCCCCTGACCCCGCTAGATATATGGATGTATATACTGACCTGTGTATTATATAGAGAATATTACACCCCCTGACCCCGCTAGATATAGGGATGTATATACTGACCTGTATGTTATATGGAGATGTATACTGACCTGTGTATTATATAGAGAATATTACACCCCCTGACCCCGCTAGATATAGGGATGTATATACTGACCTGTATGTTATATGGATGTATATACTGACCTGTATATTATATAGAGAATATTACACCCCCCTGACCCCGCTAGATATATGGATGTATATACTGTCCTGTGTATTATATAGAGAATATTACACCCCCTGACCCCGCTAGATATAGGGATGTATATACTGACCTGTATGTTATATGGAGATGTATACTGACCTGTATATTATATAGAGAATATTACACCCCCCTGACCCCGCTAGATATATGGATGTATATACTGACCTGTGTATTATATAGAGAATATTACACCCCCTGACCCCGCTAGATATAGGGATGTATATACTGACCTGTATGTTATATGGAGATGTATACTGACCTGTGTATTATATAGAGAATATTACACCCCCTGACCCCGCTAGATATAGGGATGTATATACTGACCTGTATGTTATATGGAGATATATACTGACCTGTATATTATATAGAGAATATTACACCCCCCTGACCCCGCTAGATATAGGGATGTATATACTGTCCTGTATATTACATAGCTACTATATGGAGATATACTGACCTGTGTATTATATGGAGATTATTACACCCCTCCTGACCCCACTGCTGGAGAGTAGGTAGATGGAGATGTATATACTGACCTGTATATTATATGCATATATACTCTTCTGTATATTATATGGAGATTATTACACCCCCTTGTTCAGCTCCCATATTATTCACACACTCTATAGGTGCTCTGCATATTATACGTCTATTATTACACCCCCTCATATATAATGTAATACACGACTCCCACTGTAACTTATATATGGTAAATCTCCTCTAGTACATGTATATTACCCTCTCATATTATACATCATGTACTTAATACCCAGTCATTTATTATATAGAACATGGCAGGAATATATTACACACCCCTATATCATATAATATATTCCTGCTGTATATATCTGCTACCTATTCTATATGAGATTTCCACTTATACTCTAGGTATATTACATGATGCCTATATTGTTATTCCCGCTGTATACATATATTACACCTCTATTATTATATCCTCTAATATGTCATGTGTAGTGTGTAATTCTCACTGTATACATATATCTACTACATGTATATTAAACACCCTCCTGTATTGTTATATAAAATCTATTCTTGCTGTATTTATACTGTGTATTATTACATGAAGCTCTTGTATACTGTATGATGTGTACTATAATGTGATCCGTGTATTATTATATAGTGTATGTATATGTTCTGCGCCAGTCCTATGTCTGGTATATGAGCTGTATTATTGCACCCCATTATATACAGTGTATCAGTCTATATTATGTATTATTAGTGGGGTTTGCTGCAGGATATCTCCCATCCTCCGTCCGCCCCCCATTATATATAATGTCCCCTATTAATGGCGTCCTATTTCTCGGTAACGCCAGAGCCGGACGCTCGTCGTTGGCGTTCTGTGTACTGAAGAGATCCGTCTGGCTCGGTTTTGCTCAGCGATGTCCCCGATTTTGGAAAAATAACTAAATCTGTGGGGTGGCGTGTTGTAATCAATATGGCGGTTGTGTGTGTGTTTTATCAGTGCGCCATTCCTTCCCGGCTGACGCCTGACATCGTCCTATATATCCCGGCTGTACCCTATAGAGCTATATACTCTATATACAATATTATAACTTTGATTTGGCCTTGGCGTCCCTCTCAGTATCACTACTGCCCCCTCCATCTTCTCCTCCTCATTATTAATAATCTAGGACCACTACCCCTCCCATGACCTATCTGCCCCCATTAATATTCCCATAATTATCCTCAAACCTCCCGTCCCTCCCCCGTCTGCGGCCAGGCCTCATTCATCAGCTTTGCCCAGTGTTTGGGGGGGGGGGGGGGGCACCTACCTGTATTACTCTGGAGATGCCAATTTACATTGTGTTTCTGATGTCATTTGTCTGATAAATTGGGGGGGTCGGGGTACAGTAGAGGAGCGAGCGGAGTGTTTGGCACTGGTCAGCAAATAATAATCGTCTGCGTTTTTAACCTTTAGCGGTCTTGCTCCGGTGCGGAGTATTATACGTGTGCAATGTAGTATTTATGTATGTAATGGGGGGTCGGTCCCATGTGACCTACCTGTGATATATACTGTGTCATAATCCGACCTGCGTGTATACGGCTCATTGTATGTTCTTGTTACATTTATTTGGATTATTTTGATACAATTTTATATTGGCCGGAATGGAATACATCTCTAAAGTTGTTACAAACTGTTACCTGGTAATAATACGGAGACTTAATAATACTTCTATTTTATGTATTTTTGCAGAATATTTCCCGGCTTTGTATTAAATTCCTTTTTAACAATATAAGAGAAAATAATAAAATGACACAACCCTTCAATGATCTCTGTAGAATCTTATTAGATTTATAGAATTAGCTCAGGACTCCTTATTTTAAAAAAAAATGTGTTGTGTTTTTTTTTTTTTTTTATACCACTTGGCTCCATTTTTATTTTTTTTTTGTATATATTTTTTTTTAGAACCAATTTTTTTTTTTTTTTCACCTATTATCTCCAGATTTTTTTTTTATATATATATATTTTATCTCTTTATCCTTATTAGCTCAGTATTTTTATTCTATTTTTTTCCCCTATTCTCTCTGGATTTTTTTATCTATATTTTCTCTCTCTTCTCAGCTCAGTATTTTCTTCTCGTCCTTTCTTCCATGCTGTGGATCCCTCTGACAGTTCTTGGCTCTTGCTCTCTATTTATCCCCTGCATGTTTTGGACGTCCTCCCCCTTTGCTCCTTCTTATTTTACATATTCATTTCCGTGCCCCAGGTTTAGCATACTTTTTAAAGGGACCCGGGTCTCCTGAATAACCCCGTCGCCGCTGGTTCCCTGCAGGGCAGTGGTCAGGGGCAGGAGCGGCCTGTGATTTGGGCTCGCTGGGGTCATGTTTGGGCCGGTAGCACATCAAGCACTTTATGCATTTTTTTTAATAAGTGTCCCCGAGTCTCCCGTCTGTCTCTCCCTCCACCTTCTCTCTTGTATGGGGCGTTCCCAGTTCCACCAGTAACCAGTACATTACAACAAAGCTTTAGCCGCATGGATGACATTCATGGAGGGGGGGGGGGGGGGAAGAGACATGTAGGAACCTGTAAAAGAAAAAATAAATTTCCAAATCCCATGGTTTCCAGGCCCGAGCCCGGCGTATCCGGCCCTTCTTCGCCCCGTCCATGGCTGAGCTGTAATTAATAGCTTCTATATTGTTGTGGGCTGCGATCACAGGGACAAAGAGGGGGATTTTCTGCGGGGTCAGAGGGCACAATGGACCATTTTTGTTATTTTATGTCGGCCACGTGAAAGCGCCCGGCGCCTGCGTTTGTGGCTTTGTGATGTAGATCAGAGCCGGGACAATGTTGATCAATCTATTATGGATAAGTTGTGTTTTTGGTGTAGAAATGTGTTAATAAATTGAGGGGTGGGGGGTGTAGCTTGTCACGGGGGGGGGGGGGGGGCATTATTTCATTAACCCTTACCTTCTGCAGGCTGCTGACTTCTCTAATATGTCTGACGGGTTTGCACTTCTTATGTTTGTTGTATTTTTATATATTTTTTTTCTTCCCGTTGTCTTCCAGGCGGCAGGGTCACGTATAATAAGTCTCCGTATCTGGCGCAGGGGACGTCAGAGGAATAATCGCCGGTCAGAGCCTCGCTCCTTTGACGGCGGACGACTACAGTCCATGTCCGTAAAAGGCGGCCGCTCAGGTTTTTAGATCACGGCCTGGAGAGAGTCGCCGCTGATGTGATTTTGTCATCTCTTTCACAGTTCTATTGGTTTGCAATAAGATGTCTTTGTAAGGGGGTGCAGATTTGGGGCAGAAACTTTGGCCATTGGAAGTCGTCTGTTTCTGCAGATCGTGCATGGAGTTTATGCATTCAGATGGCACGTGTGAATATGCGCTTATGATTAGGTCAGTGCCTGTAGGGAAGTGTCCGAATACAGTCTCTGTTGCATTGTAAGAGGTTCACAGTTTGCAGATTTCGGCCACATCTTCCACAGCCTATGTGCTACATAATCTGCCTCTATTACTTGGAGATTTGTTGCAGATTTTGCTGCAGTATTCACCAGTCTCGCTCTTCGGCTTCATTCATTACATGGCCGGTACTGTTCTACTGCCCCATTGGGAAGGCATTTATCACATTGTACATCCTGAGCCTCCTGGTGCATGAACTGAATGCCAGAAATAAAGTGAAGACTGACAGCCAAGCCGTGAAAGAGGGGAGCGTGGCTGCATAGTAATAAATAGCGATGTCATTCTAGGTCTATAGAAAGCTGAGTGATCATCCCCTCTCATGGCCGCCATTACTTGCAGCATTTATTTTCGTATTATAGACCAGGTCTGCTGTTTCTGGTAGGCGAGTCTGACTTATAAGTGACTGCGATCCGTTCCTTCTGTACGATGGGAGGTTTAATGTCTCGGTTTTTGTAACAAAATCCTCAACGTGTCCTAATCGCAAAATAGAAACCCAACAAAAAGCCTGATCCCCGGGCCTGACGCGATGTGCTGCAGGCCTGCAGACTGTATAATAACACACGGCCTCATGAATCCCTGTATAGCGCCAGCCTGGCCGTGCTGCTGCCGCCGCCGCGTGCCTGCGTCTAATAATAATGTATGTGGCCACGTCCGCCTGTAACCAGAATGGATGACACGTTGGTCATTTGCGGTGACCTTGGAACTCTGCTTACGCTTTTTATTAGCAAAATAATAGGTTGGCTTTTTTGCTTTTGTTGGGTGAAATCTGACAACCCATAATTAAAATGAGGCCCCTGCTGTGCCCGCCAGGAGAGCGAATATCCGCCGCTGTGATGTCAGGGCCATGCAGCTGGTGACAAACTTCCAGCACCGGCGTCGGATCGGCTGCACTGAGCCTATAGGATGTATAGCTGGATGTATATACTGAGCAGGTGACCGGTCAGTCATGGACGGCAACGCTGCAGAATATCTGACTGGTCCAGGGTATCCTTGTTATGTGCGCCGTGTGTCGCCGGCTGAATGTTTCCTACATATAATGTCCATCTACAGAAATCCCATTAAATCCATCTTCTGCGTGTAAGGAAGTGACAAGAGGAGACGGCGCCATTGTCCTCCTATAGGAGATGTCGCCCAGTATTCTAGGCCTGGATTCAGACATGTCTGTATTACGGCTGCAGGGCCTGGACCACATGTGGCCCCTGAATCCTGACCCTCGGCTGCCCCCCCTGCACGGGGATGTGACTGATACCAATTTTGATTAATCCCTCATAGAAATGACTCTATTGTGTGATCTGTAAAAATGGCCAAAAATAAATTGTCCCTTGGTCTTGCATATTGCTGTCTGTCCTGCGGAGAGCCCATTGGTATGTGATCACTGGGGGGGTCTGACACTCGGGAACCCTGCCGATCAGCGCTCATGAGGGCTGATGATAATTCCTCAGCCACTTAGTGCAGGGGCAGCTCAGTCCCATTCAAGTGAATGAGGCTGAGCTGCAATACCAAGCAGAGCCCCTATATAATGGACATTACTGTGCTTAGGTATTCAGTACAGAGGCCGCTGCACTAACCCAAATGCTGTGGCCTCTTCAACCAGCTGATCTGCGGGGTCCTGGGTGTCACACCTGCACCAATCACAAGCACCTCAATATATAAATGCTGCCATGTTGTGTGATGTGTATGGAGCGAGGATGTATATGTGCCATTCAGGGCTCTAGGAAAGCTTGGTGACGGCCCCTGATCCCGCCATCTTGCTTGCCCCTTAGTTTAGCTCCTGCTTATAATGCTTGAGATTTGTGGCCATGCCCTTATAGTGGAGGCCGGCTATATTCTCCATGTGATCGGTTGTTCTCGCTGCTATTTACAGTTATTTCTTGTGGCTTTGGACAATACAGGGTTAATCATGATCCTGACTGATCTTCGATTGACAGATGCTTCATGCCAGGTATGGGACTGTAAGCTGGGGGGACACTAAAAATCAATGATGCATGTTTGTTTCAGTAGACAGAGGGTTAATGGCGGTGGCGCACAGGGTACAGCAGAAGAGAATGGGTTAATAATGGTGAGGCAGGACTGCAGCAGCAGGCAGAGGGTTAATAACGGGTGCAGAGGTGGCAGCAGATTAGGGAGCAGGTGTTGCAGCATTTGGCAGAGGGTCAATAAGGGAGACAGCAGCAGGTTAATAGCAGGGGGGGGTGCAGAATTCATAATTGAGAGCCAGGGGTTACAGCAGGCAGAGGGTTAATGACGGAGGAGGGGACAGGCAGCTCAACGACTGCAGCAGGGAAAGGGTTAGGAGCAGCCAAGGGGTTAATATCAAAGATTGGTGCTGCAGCAAGGAGAGGGTTAATACTGGAGAAGCCGGGGCAGCAGGCAGAGGGTTAATGAGGACAGGGCCTATAGCTGTGCAACAGCAAGCAGAGGGTTAATAGTACTGAAGGAGCAGAGGTCTGCAGCAGCACACAGAGGGTTAATCCCCCTGGAGGAGCAGGAGGCCGTGCAGCAGCAGGCAGAGGGTTAATCATGCAGGCTCGGCAGCACACGGAGGGTTAATGAGGCTGTGGTCGGGCCGGGTCCCTGGCGCGGTCTGATTTGAATAAACATGTGGGGGTGCAGGAGGAGGAGGACATTATTGTAATGGCGCCCTCCCCCGGCCTCTCATGTTTAGTAATTACAGCCGCTCCTCCCTGTTTATATCTCCTGTGCAGCCCATGTGCGCCCTGATCCCGGGCCTGCAGCCTGCTCGGAGCACAGCGCCCCCTCTGGCCACTGCAGGCAGGAGCACAGGCCTAGCAAGCTGCTGTCACTTCTCAGGATGAGGAGGCCCTGCTCATGCTGTGACCTGTAGTTCCCCCATTTTCGGGCACATATCATTTTTTGTTTTATTTTTCTGCACCTCACTGTCCTGTCCGTGTAGTGTGACATCTAAGAGGTGCAATGGCCTGGATATCGGCCCTAAATCACAGGCCTAACCTGCTGCAGATGGGGGGGGGGGGGGGGGCTATGCTAGATGTGCTATTACATGCTGCAGATGTTGGGGGGGGGGGGGGGGGTAAGCTCATGTATGCTATACTAGATGGACTATTACATACTGCGGATGGGGGGGGGGTACAGGTCCATTATATGCTGCAGATGGCGGGGGTACAGCTCCTGCACTCTATACTAGATACACCATTACATGCTGCAGATGGGGGGGTACAGGACCATTACATGCTGCAGATGGCGGGGGTACAGGACCATTACATACTGCAGATGGGGGGGTACAGGACCATTACATGCTGCAGATGGCGGGGGTACAGGACCATTACATGCTGCAGATGGCGGGGGTACAGGACCATTACATGCTGCAGATGGGGGGGGTACAGGACCATTACATGCTGCAGATGGGGGGGTACAGGACCATTACATGCTGCAGATGGGGGGGTACAGGACCATTACATGCTGCAGATGGGGGGGTACAGGACCATTACATGCTGCAGATGGCGGGGGTACAGGACCATTACATGCTGCAGATGGGGGGGGTACAGGACCATTACATGCTGCAGATGGCGGGGGTACAGGACCATTACATACTGCAGATGGGGGGGTACAGGACCATTACATGCTGCAGATGGCAGGGGTACAGCTTCTGTACCCAATACTAGATGGACTATTACTTACTGCAGATGGCGGGGGTACAGCTTCTGTGCCCCCTACGTCCATCTGCAGTAAGGAGTTAATGTGCACTTGTCTGCAGGTGGCTCATACCCAGGGCAGAGGTGAGCGCCTCCTACCTGTGACTCACCCGTTGACTCACGGCCGCCATAACAATGACACGACCTTGTTCATTCATAAGATGCTCTGTGCGGTTTTGGCGCCTCTTTCCAAATGCAGAAAGAAATCTTAAGTTGTCCTTAACCCTGCTGTTCTGTTCGCATTTGCTATACACTTGTACTGTTCCCGGGTCAATATGACCCGACCTATTAATTCTTGATTTTTAGCTACTCTAATTGTTTTATTTGAATACTTTTTTCATTGAAATACTGTATGTGAACATGTTTGATCATAATCAATAGAAAAATTTAAATTCAAACTTTATTTTTTTATTTTTTTATTTTTTTTTTCATAAAAAGGTTACACAGGCTTTTTGCAATTATCTTCGATTGTTGACATTCTGCACACAAATAATAAAGAAGCTTTACATTACTATTACTAAAACATGAAATTTATCTTTTTGAAAACACATTTTATAAATCAACAAATGAAAAATCATAAAAACTTCAACCATTTTAGAAAGAAAAAAGAAAAAACTGAACATGTTCATGCGTTTTTACATTGAGCACAATAATAAGACCCATGTCCTTTACACAGATAGTTTAAACATCCAGCACATGTCCGATTAGTCTTATTGTCACAGGCAGATGGACAGAAGCTCCATCTCTTCCTTTCTTTGCTGGTAGCTGTGCTGGTGGAGGCTGTGGATGTGGAGTCTCTTTCTTGAGCATGCTGGACACTTTTTACAATGGCTGCTGCTCCCTCACTTCTGGGGGTCACTTTTCTGTGCTCAATATATGGCCTCACCAGGGATTTTCCCAATTCCTCCAGAAATAATCTTCTTTTATGCAGCTTATTGCGGTTCCAATCGGGGTCGATTTCTCTCCATAAGACAAATGCATTGTATGCAGAAACGTCCAGTATGTTATAAAATAGAATCATTGGCCACCGATTGGTTTTGCGTTTGCATGTATATGTTGATATTACTTGGTCTAAAGTATCAACTGCTCCCTTTGTGGCATTATAATCCAAAATAATGTCAGGCTTTCTGTCTTCTCTATCACTTACGGCATTGTCATGGTGCATTGTGCTCATGAGAATTACCTGTTTGTTTTTTTAACATAACTAACAACAGTTGTATTTCCAGAAAAATAAAAAGTTGAACTGTCCACCTCTCTCTTGCTAAGGATACCTTGCGGTAGTTCAGGTTTGTTTTTTCTCAGAGTACCCAGCATGGTAAGTTGTTTTTTCTTCAGCATCTGGCCTAGTTGATAGGATGTAAAAAAAGTTGTCCCATGTGACATTTTGTCCTTTTAGTCCATGAGTCAAATCTAGAACAACACGCATACCCTGATTTTTTTCAGGTCTCTCATCAGGGGCTTTTCCTGTATACACTTGAACATTTAGAGCATATGAACTTTTGCTGTCGCAAAGTGTCCAAATCTTGATGCCATATTTTGCTGGCTTACTTGGTATATATTGTCTGAATGGGCACCTACCTCGGAATGCCATCAGTTGCTCATCAACAGTTACATTTTCACCACTGTTATACAATTTTGGTAGAATCTCTACCCATTGATTCCAAACATTTCTAATAGGGGCTAGTTTATCTTTAGCTCTTCTTTCCATTCTATCTGTTTTAGAATCAAATCGCAGTACTCTCGAAATGTCATGAAACCTTTCAAGACACATTGTAGCTCTAAATATGTGGCGACCGGTTTCGCAATTCCACAAACTTTTACCCTTTGAATGATAGACAACCAGTCTCCTCTCTCACAAACAGACTAGATAATTACTTGCTTACTGATGATAACAGTCAAACCACCACCATTTGGAGATGAAGTACACATTAAAAAAAACATAACTTTTGTCGTCAGAAATAATCAGAGACCCGTAGAACAGTATAAAATGCTATCGGGTCATATTGACCCGAACAGTACAAGTGTAACAATCAGCGTGTAGCAAAAAGTAAACAAAAAAACAAACAGAAAAACAAAAAAAAAATGTAGAGCTCCACAAATGAGGAAAAGTCAAGGAACCACTAGTTTCAAATCCTCATTAAAAAAAATCTGCAGGGTCTCAAAAATCATTTCGGGTCATATTGACCCGAACAGAACAGCAGGGTTAAAGGAGTCGTCTGTGCTGGATGTGGCCGCCATTACAGCTGCCCAGTTATGGTGCGAACAAATATGAAGGGGTCATATCACTTCCCAGAACCAAGATGGAATTTTATTTATCATTTTCCCATAGATGTGGTTCTGTAATGGACTATTATGGTAACAGAGAGAAGAATCTGCTTTGCTTTTCCCAGAAGTGGCGCCATGCTGACCTTGTGGCTGTGTCTGGAATTGCAGGTCTTCATTCAAGTGAATATCAGATCCAGCGAATGGACAAGAGCGGGAAAAATCCTCGCTGCCATCCTGGACAGGCCCTGCAAGGGGAATTGTTTATCCAAGTCCGTTTGGAGCCTCAGTGACCATGTGCGGATCCTCTCCAAATATTCTGATTTGTTTTGCTCCTTAAATAAGTTTTCTTGGACTTTATGGGATCGGTGTAAGTCTGATCGCCAGGAACCCCCATAGATCAACTGGTTAAAGAGGCCACAGCGTCTGAGGGCCGCCTCGCTGCAAACTGAGCAACAGGTTGTAAGTATTTCAGGGACTGTACTTGGTATTGCAGCTCGGCCTGATTCTCTTGAATGGGTCTGAGCTGCTGTTGTACCATGTGACAGATGAATATGACTTCATATGGTACATATATATACATGCACCCCTGGGGGGCATTGGGGGCTAGTTCAGGGGGGCTGAGTACGGTTCCCTATGTTCAGGAGCCCCCTGCTATATCCGCTCTTAGCTGTATACGTCTCTCCCGCTGCACACAGACGTGATGAACATTTGCAGAATGTATCGGCCTGGAAACCTTTACAACAATTTTCTGGTCTCAAATGGTTCATAAGAACCCAAAATGGAGCTTGTAAAGAGATCAGACATGCATCTTCTACTCCCAGGCCACTCATGAGACGACTGCTGGGAGCGCCAGGGTAGACTCGCTGCGCCCGGGAACAGTCACTGAGTCATGCTGAGATCTGGGGCCGCACTGTAATTCTCCCGCACAATGTCTCATTTACTGCTCTTTAGTGTTAGCAATATCGATTGTGAGGAAAGTTGTCACCCTGGGCCGGCAGAGCTCTGCTATAGCTGTCGTGGCCTGTATACAGGAGCTGGTGATGCCCAGTCGTGGCCCGTATACGGGAGCTGCGGATGCCCTGCCGTGGCCCCTATACGGGAGCTGCGGATGCCCTGCCGTGGCCCCTATACGGGAGCTGCGGATGCCCTGCCGTGGCCCCTATACGGGAGCTGCGGATGCCCTGCCGTGGCCCCTATACGGGAGCTGCGGATGCCCTGCCATGGCCCCTATACGGGAGCTGCGGATGCCCTGCCGTGGCCCCTATACGGGAGCTGGTGATGCCCAGTCGTGGCCCGTATACGGGAGCTGGTGATGCCCAGTCGTGGCCCGTATACGGGAGCTGCCGATGCCCAGTCGTGGCCCGTATACGGGAGCTGCCGATGCCCTGCCGTGGCCCGTATACGGGAGCTGCCGATGCCCTGCCGTGGCCCGTATACGGGAGCTGCCGATGCCCTGCCGTGGCCCGTATACGGGAGCTGCCGATGCCCTGCCGTGGCCCGTATACGGGAGCTGCCGATGCCCTGCCGTGGCCCGTATACGGGAGCTGCCGATGCCCTGCCGTGGCCCGTATACGGGAGCTGCCGATGCCCTGCCGTGGCCCGTATACGGGAGCTGCGGATGCCCTGTCGTGGCCCGTATACGGGAGCTGCGGATGCCCTGTCGTGGCCCGTATACAGGAGCTGTTGATGCCCTGGCCTGAGCTCATCACATCCCTGGAATGGAGTTACTTACAAGTAGGTTCCTCGTGGCCTGGATCCAGTAGGTGGCGCTGCCTCAGCCCCAGTGGCTGGTAGTATCGGGCCCAATCCTGTTGTCTGTGCCCCACCAGCTGCGTTCCGGTTGCATTTAGGAGAGGCCTATTCAGTTACTACTTGGACCCTGCTGGGACACCATGAAGGTAGAGGCTCTGTTACCCCTTCTTACACCTCTGTGGCCCCTACAGCTGAGGTAGCGCCACCTGCTGGATCCTGTGATGGCGGCCACCTCAGTTGGTTGTGGCCGGTGCCCGTTACGTGGCTTGTCACGTGGCCTTGCTTAGGAATCCTTTGCGCCCGGCCTCACAGTACAGCTTCTGTGGCTGAGGCGTTTGCTCGGTGTCCTCACCATTTTGGTTATTTCTAGTCTCTTAGCCCTATTTTAAGAAACCCCTTCCTCCATGTAAGACACCGCACCCAGCGCCCGCCGGGAGGGGGGAAGGTCATTAATCATTTCCCCGCACGATACGCAGAGACCTGACAGCATTACATATATACAATCCTTCCAATAGGGGGAGCTATCATCAACCCCAAAGCCATTTATCTGCTGTTGACACCCACCACTAGGGGGCGTGCGCTGTATACAGTAATTAGTAGAAGGCCGCCTTCCACCATGACATAGTTTCTACAGCTATGACACTGGTCGCTTATCCTTAGGGTATTATCCATATTAGGAGGGGGGGGGGTCCAACTTCCAAGTTTTGGGTAGGCACCTGTTGTCTCATTAGACAGTCACATGGCCACGCTGCAGCTTTGGGATTAGACTGCAGTACCCGGTACAGCCACTATACAGCAGAGGAGACTCCTACAGGGGTGTAAGAAGATGCCATAATATCAGCTGCCAGAGGGGGAAGGAGACTGACTATGTCTGCAGGAGCACCAGAGGGGGGACACAGTGATTTGTGGGGTAACCCCTGGTAGTGCTGATGGTCCTACCCCAATATGGCTGTGCTGGGGCCCTATACACGTCCTGATGAATTAACAATGAGTCTCGTAGCCGCTCAGTCCCTTTCTTTGTGTGCCCTGTGCTTGGGTGATCAAAGCTCCTCCGCAGGCTGGTTATTTGGGTTTTTCTAGTAACCCCCCCAACAA
Source organism: Leptodactylus fuscus (assembly GCF_031893055.1). Classification (NCBI taxonomy): domain Eukaryota; kingdom Metazoa; phylum Chordata; class Amphibia; order Anura; family Leptodactylidae; genus Leptodactylus; species Leptodactylus fuscus. Next base: position 1,619,652 of record NC_134266.1, read on the forward strand.
TCCCCCCCCGTCTGAAGGGGAATTTCCTACAAATACGGTTTGATAGTAATGGGATTTTCCAGACAAACTGCAAAGCCCAGGGGGGACGGAGTGGGGTAAAATAATAAAAACCCGGTCAGACTTTGGATAACCGATCCCTGGTGAATGCGGCTGAGGTGACCATTGTGGGCGATCTTTGGTCTCTGCAGTCACATGGTGGGAACTGACATGTACCCCATTTTTTGGCCGCATACTCTGAATATCTGCCCTGAACGGGGGCATCTCAGGATGGAGCAGGGGCATCGCGTTGTTCTAGGCCGCTGCAGGAGGGGGATGTATAGAAAGAAAACTGGAACAAAATGTGGCCCCGGCACGGTATTTCTCTGCCCATTGCATGTATTTGCCCCAGATTAGCTGACTTCAGTGCCTATGAATAGAATGTGAGGATAGCGGTAGAGACTGACAGACAGCAGTGGATAGATCTCTACATAGCCATGAACATTTATATACCCTTCTGTCTCTATGCAAAGCTGGGTGATCACCTCTGTGAGCCCGGTTAGGATTCCCGGCTGTCGCTCGGTGTTGGGTACACACACGGGACACCAATATTAGGACAGTGCCCTTTATATGAATGGAGGAGTAAACATGGCGGACTGTCTGCAGCAGATTCCTCTGTTTGCTGTGTGGGCTCCGACCCCCGCCGCAGTTTTGTTTGTTTTGTTGCTTGCCTATAGACACCCTGGAACAAGAGAGTGGAGGGTGGGCTCGTCCCCTTTGCCCTGTGAAGCCCACCCTGCTAGCCCGCAGCCACTGTTTGTCCAGGGAGTCCTGTTATTTGGCAGGTCTCTGCTTCCCCCATCCCGGGGCCCATTATTGCTCTCATCGCCTCATGAGTCATCTTGGATTGAAGTCTCTCCTCACGGTTACCCTTTCTGGATAGACCTGGGGTCACCTCTGTAATTGGGGGGCGTCTTGTGCATTTCCTTTCCTCTTGTCCTGAAGTTGTTAGAAGTCGAGGCTCGCTTGGTCTTTTACGCCCACTGGACCTGAAATCGTTTTTGTTCTGTGTTGTAAGAACTCTGCGTCCTCCACCGATTTCCCCCCCAAACATGCTGTGAAGCTATAAAAAAATAAATTGGAAAAATTGGTTATTGGTCCCCGGTCCGCTCCATGGTCCACACCAGATATAATGGAGGAACAGAACATCAAATGAGGAAAAAATGGCAGCTCATTTCTTAGTCAATGGAGGGCCATTAAAATGTGCAAACTGCTCCCGATCCTGGTGCTAAAACGCAGGGATAGATGAGGCCGACCATAAAGCTCTGGCGGCCACTACAGGTCAGACGTGGTATGACATGACTCCAGGTATAATCAGTGGTTGTGCGCTGTCCAGCGGAGCTTTCTTTACAAGACTGTTCACGACATATGGGCGGGGGGCTTCTTGTGAGGGTACTCCTTTAAAAACCGCTGAGGCCACTGACTGGTATTGGTGGTCATGTGAACTTCTCTCCATCCGACACATGAGGGACAATGGCCCAAACAATGACACACCGGGGTTAGGCAAAACGTGGATACCCTGATGCGGTGCGGATCCAGTAGATGGCGCTGCCTCCGCTCCGGGCATGTTAGCTGTGACTCTGCCATCTTGGCATTTGCTTTTGCGTGTTGTCCAAGTAATAACTAAATATGTGACTGTACCCCTCCTGGACGTGGACACAGGGTGCTGCCCAATGCAGTTGTATATCGGAGCTGAGGCAGCGCCACGTCTGACCGAGGAGAACTTACTGCAGCTATTCCACCGGTATACTCCCCTATAGGCCTTCCCCTAATAACAGGGCGCAGTGGAGAGAGTCTTCAGTAATGAAGGGTTGTAGGGCCGGTGCCCTGGTATATTGTGTACTATGGACCCCTCTTCTTTCCACTATATAGTCCTTGCTGCCAGTCTTCTGTTTCGGCAGATCACAGCCTTGGCGCGGTCGCCCTCGCCTTCACATGCCCACTGTTTCAGGGAATCAAAGGCCTGGGCAGATGAGAGACTACAGTGGTCACTGAGAAGACCTTGAAGACGTCTGAAGGCAGCTTTGAGGTTTTGTGAAGAGCGGTGTTTGAAGACTTCATAGGTGACATGAATGCTCGGCTCTGACAGTCCGGCTCTTATACGGAGGAGGCATCGACTGCTGGTAATAAAGAGAAGTCCCCGTATATCTGTGCGGTTTACTATATAGATATTCGGTGCATGGGGTAAAGGACTGTCATGGCTGGCACACTGATGTAAGTGGTAGATCTCACTGGGACCAAGATGTCAGTCTAATAATAGGGATCTCTGTCTTGCACGGCTTCTTGTTAAAGGTGTTACTGCAACTTATTCCAAGTCTTTGGGGTAAGGGGTTCAGTGGCCCACATGGCTGGAGCAGAAGACTTATTGCTATGAGACTAGAAGAGAAGCCGAGTGCACCGCGTGACTGTCTGCGGCCATCTTATAGAAAGGGGCAGCAGTACCCATGTATGACCTGCCCCATTATTCATACAGGGCACACACCTGCTGTTCGGCCATCTTGTGGTTAGGGGATAACCTATAGCGCTGTGGCCTCCTCACCGAGTACAAGGAGAGCACAGCGCCATGTATTGTATAGTGGCTGCACTTAGTATTGCAGCACAGCCCTAGTCTTGAATGGGACTGAGCTACTCTGTGAAGACCCAGGGGGCAGACAACCATCTATTACACAATGAGGACCTATCCTAAGGAGGAGTCATGACTATACAAGTCCCTTTTATAGAGATTTACCCATCTCGTGAAATACTGGCGTATCTCAAGAATATGCTGCGACTTTATAATGGTGGGGGTCTAAGCTTGGGGACCTTCATTGAACCTTAGAACGAGATCATAGAAACCCCCGTCTGGCTGCTGCAGTGAGTATAGACGTCGCTGCTCCATCGTGACTCTCCATTTACTTCTGTAGCCAAGCAGAGACCTATGGAGGCGGCTGGGCACGCATTGTCTCTGGAACAGGGGTGGGTGCATGGACCGTTACACCGCACTGATACCACCCCCAACAAACACACATAGAAGAAATACAAGATCAGCCACTTAGAAATACAGGAAACCCCCCCCCCCCCATTCCCCAGACATTAACATAGCTGCTCGCTCTTTTTCAGGACCTGCACAGGTTTGATCATGTGACACTGTTGTGCAGGTTCTTTAGCAGTGATCAGACCAATACCCCTTCACCAGTTTTAGTAATAGGGGGGGGGGGGGGATGTTTCAGCCTCCAGAGGACACAGATGCAGTTGAAAATTGCGGCAGCGTGCGGGGCCCTTCGGATAAAGCGGCCCTGTATAGAGGTCTCCGCTTCTTGATGGACATGCAGACTCCAGATCTGTTGCACATTTATGGCATAACCTGTGCACATTAGTCCAGGGCACATGTTATACAGATCGCGGCAGTCACAATGTATCCTGACTGCTTTTATTGCTTACATTTGCATTGTGTCTCATTGCTTATGCCTAACGCCTTTAGAAATCCTCTCCAGCGATGTAAATGGGAAGTAGGTGTTGAAGTATTCTTGGAGGAATTTATATTACAAGCAGGTTATTGTTGTGGCATCAAAAAGATTTGTCAGGGAATTTCCATGTAGGAGAGAATGGCTGGTGGCAATGGTGTTAGCCCAGGTTAAACACAGATGTATTAATTTCTGCAAAGCTCTAACTCGTTCTGCTGCCTGCTGACACTGTGCAGAATTGTTCTATTACAGTCTCCAGATCTGTCTGGCGGTAGCAATGTTTATTAAATGCAGAGAGATAGCACTTGTCATACGACGCACCGATCGCACTGGGGATAAGACCGGATGGGATCCTGTGACGTGTCTACGGTTATGAGCGAGTTCTTGTGAGGAAAACATCACTAGAATTCACACATATACAGTCACTTTATATTACATTACTTATCCTGTATTATACTCCAGAGCTGCACTCACTATTCTGCTGGTGCAGTCACTGTGTACATACATTACTTATCCTGTATTATACTCCAGAGCTGCACTCACTATTCTGCTGGTGCAGTCACTGTGTACATACATTACTTATCCTGTATTATACCCCAGAGCTGCGCTCACTATTCTGCTGGTGCAGTCACTGTGTACATACATTACATTACTTATCCTGTATTATACCCCAGAGCTGCGCTCACTATTCTGCTGGTGCGGTCACTGTGTACATACATTACATTACTTATCCTGTATTATACCCCAGAGCTGCGCTCACTATTCTGCTGGTGCGGTCACTGTGTACATACATTACATTACTTATCCTGTATTATACTCCAGAGCTGCGCTCACTGTTCTGCTGGTACGGTCACTGTGTTCATACATTACATTACTTATCCTGTATTATACTCCAGAGCTGCGCTCACTATTCTGCTGGTACGGTCACTGTGTTCATACATTACATTACTTATCCTGTATTATACTCCAGAGCTGCGCTCACTATTCTGCTGGTGCGGTCACTGTGTACATACATTACATTACTTATCCTGTATTATACTCCAGAGCTGCGCTCACTATTCTGCTGGTGCGGTCACTGTGTACATACATTACATTACTTATCCTGTATTATACTCCAGAGCTGCGCTCACTATTCTGCTGGTGCAGTCACTGTGTACATACATTACATTACTTATCCTGTATTATACTCCAGAGCTGCGCTCACTATTCTGCTGGTGCAGTCACTGTGTACATACAGTACATTACATTACTTATCCTGTATTATACTCCAGAGCTGCGCTCACTATTCTGCTGGTGCAGTCACCGTGTACATACATTATATTACTTATCCTGTATTATACTCCAGAGCTGCGCTCACTATTCTGCTGGTACAGTCACTGTGTACATACATTACATTACTTATCCTGTATTATACCCCAGAGCTGCGCTCACTATTCTGCTGGTGCAGTCACTGTATGTTGATGATATATTGGGGTGATCTATTATTTATAGTCTCCGGTCTCCCATTCTATGAATAGTGTATACCTTACTCAGATGGGAATACGCCTTTAATTCCAGCTGCCGCCTCCACCATTGAAGCAGTAAGATATTATAGCGATCTCCTTCTAGAAACAGCGCCACACCTGTCCTATGGCTGTGTCTGGTATTGCAGCTCAGCTATTGAAGTGAATGGGAAATTTAAATATTATTGCACAGCTGTCTTCATACACAACAGGTGGCCGGAGCGCTGCTCTGAAGGGAAGAACTACTGCTCTATCTCCTTCATTCTCCAGATCATTGAGGGTCCTAGAGGTCGGACCCCCTCTCATCCTACCCCAGCCATACCCCAGTGCTGTACGAGATGGGAGTGCCCCTTTAACATCTTGCATTTGTGCCTTTTCTGGTGATGTCTGAAGACAAGCGTTACATCTCCGCCCCGAGTGTGAATATAGCCGGCCTTTATTCCAACATGCATTTAACACGGGTGGACCCCCTGGAACATCAAAGGTGATTATTTTAGCTACACTGGATCGCGGTGGGGAGGAGATTTGGAGACGGCAAACTGAGCTGCTGTTCTCATTACTGGATGCATCAGCAGAGTCCACAGTCATCCAGATAAAAGGCTCCGCGGACTGTGACGCCCCGAGAAGTTCATCACACACAGCCCAATAACTCGCCATTCACACTTTACTTCTGCCAGTCCTGACGCTTCATATTGTCCTTTATCATGTGAGACCAACATCACAGAAACTTCAGAAAATGGCAAAGAACTTTGTAAAACTTTGCTTTTCTTTTACTGAACCAACAAAGAGTTGTGAGATCTTTTCTTCTCTGGTTAATGTCAAAGCTGATTCTGTAGAAGGATATTCTATATAATGTATACTGTATAATATACAGTATTATCAGGAGAGGAACATCAATCTGGTCACATCTAATGTGGAGAAACATATAGCTGTATTCTAGATAGGATTCATTACTTATCCTGTATTATACTCCAGAGCTGCGCTCACTATTCTGCTGGTGCGGTCACTGTGTACATACATTACATTACTTATCCTGTATTATACTCCAGAGCTGCGCTCACTATTCTGCTGGTGCGGTCACTGTGTACATACATTACATTACTTATCCTGTATTATACTCCAGAGCTGCGCTCACTATTCTGCTGGTGCGGTCACTGTGTACATACATTACATTACTTATCCTGTATTATACTCCAGAGCTGCGCTCACTATTCTGCTGGTACGGTCACTGTGTACATACATTACATTACTTATCCTGTATTATACTCCAGAGCTGCGCTCACTATTCTGCTGGTACGGTCACTGTGTACATACATTACATTACTTATCCTGTATTATACTCCAGAGCTGCGCTCACTATTCTGCTGGTACGGTCACTGTGTACATACATTACATTACTTATCCTGTATTATACTCCAGAGCTGCGCTCACTATTCTGCTGGTACGGTCACTGTGTACATACATTACATTACTTATCCTGTATTACACCCCAGAGCTGCGCTCACTATTCTGCTCGTACGGTCACTGTGTACATACATTACATTACTTATCCTGTATTACACCCCAGAGCTGCTCTCACTATTCTGCTGGTACGGTCACTGTGTACATACATTACATTACTTATCCTGTATTATACTCCAGAGCTGCGCTCACTATTCTGCTGGTACAGTCACTGTGTACATACATTACATTACTTATCCTGTATTATACTCCAGAGCTGCGCTCACTATTCTGCTGGTACAGTCACTGTGTACATACATTACATTACTTATCCTGTATTATACTCCAGAGCTGCGCTCACTACTCTGCTGGTACAGTCACTGTGTACATACATTACATTACTTATCCTGTATTATACTCCAGAGCTGCGCTCACTATTCTGCTGGTACAGTCACTGTGTACATACATTACATTACTTATCCTGTATTATACTCCAGAGCTGCGCTCACTATTCTGCTGGTACAGTCACTGTGTACATACATTACATTACTTATCCTGTATTATACTCCAGAGCTGCGCTCACTATTCTGCTGGTGCAGTCACTGTGTACATACATTACATTACTTATCCTGTATTATACTCCAGAGCTGCGCTCACTATTCTGCTGGTACAGTCACTGTGTACATACATTACATTACTTATCCTGTATTATACTCCAGAGCTGCGCTCACTATTCTGCTGGTACAGTGACCTGTGTACATACATTACATTACTTATCCTGTATTATACTGCAGAGCTGCGCTCACTATTCTGCTGGTACAGTCACTGTGTACATACATTACATTACTTATCCTGTATTATACTCCAGAGCTGCGCTCACTATTCTGCTGGTGCAGTCACTGTGTACATACATTACATTACTTATCCTGTATTATACTCCAGAGCTGCGCTCACTATTCTGCTGTGTACATTATATACAGCTCAGTTGCAGGGTTACTCCAGGACTCGGTATTAGATATATGGCTGTACGTTGGTGTCTTGTCTCTATTCTCGGCAGACATTCGGTGTTTTCTCCTTCGCTCCGGGTTCCCGTCTCCCCATTCTCTTCTCTCTTCCTCTTCTGATGCTTCTTACATTGACTCTTCTCTTCTTCTCTTCGGCTCTTTATTATCTTCTCCCCGGTTTTGTCCTTGGATTGGATTTTCGTGATGTTTTTTCCCCTTTTTGCTAATTCCTGTGTGCGGCGTTGCGCTCAGCTCATGTTTGCTGCAGGTGCCACTTAACCCTCTAGTTCAGGGTAGATTAGGAGCCGCTCATTGGCACATAATACCCCGACCGATTAAAGAGGAATGAGAACTTGACCCAGTGACCCGCTCGCCGTCGCCTCGTCCTTGTCCTCGTCTCGCAGACTGACAGCTCCTTATTACACCGCCGGCTGATGGAGACACAAAGGTGTTGCGTTGGGCACAATCCATTTCTGAGACAAAGAGATGAAGCCGTCGTTCCCGGCATCTGTGTCTCCTAATAAGAACCTGCAGCGTCGCACAACGAGACGCCTCCGCCGCCATCACCGGAGATTTTACCGGGGTATTAGTGAGAAATGAAGAGGCGCTGAGCCAAAGCCGCACACGTGTATACATCGCGGGGATATGGGAAATGGTGGGACTATAGGGCAGCGGTAGACGTGGCTGATAACAGGGAGTAATAGACAATGTCATGGGATGGGCCCTGCCGAGGATTACGGTATTCGGCGTCATCCACACAGCGCACGTGTGCCGGAAATAGGTCCAAGACTTAAAGGGGCTTTACAGAACTTATACCCTTAGGATAGGTCATTGATATGTGATTGGGGGGGGGGGGTCTGACACCCAGGACCCCGACATTCAGCTGTTTGAAGGGGCCGTGACCTGTTCCCAGTGCTGATGATGTCATGTCCATTGGTCACATGTGCAGCAAGTGAATGGGGATGAAGTGCAATACCGAGTACAGCCACTATATGATGTGCGGCGCTGTGCTTAGTCAGTGAAGAGGCCGCAGCGCTCCCCTGACTACTGCGGCCTCTCAACCAGCAAAGGTTAGGGAATTTCATATACAAGTCCCAGAAAATCCCTTTAAATGAGAGTGCCAAGTCCGTGACCCTAAAACCCAACACCATAAGGACTGTCTTATGGCCTCCATTGAGTGGAGTATGGTCCTATAGATATATGTGACGCTGGGGTTGTAGTGGGAAGGTTCCAAGGTTCCCTTCCCCTGGTCCAAAGGGTTCTCCGCCCTGGTCCTTCAATGTCTGCCTCTGGAGGCCAAATAAAGGGGGGCACCTGGAGCCTATGGGACCTACAGAGAGAGGATCTGTGAGCCCCATATCTGCCCAGTATGGATCTAGGGACCCGGCAGTGATCTGCGGATTGTTCCCTCAGGTCCAGCTTCTTGTTTTCCCTGCAGTGGCCACTACAGGTGAGATGTGGTATTACATGCTAAGTTCAGACCATGCCTATATATATGGGGATTGTCTTCTTTGTCAGGCGCCCTCTAAGTCTTGCATTATTTTCGGGTTTTGCATCTCCTCTATATAGATTCGGGTAATCGCTTTGGATTCCGGTCACCATGGTAACTGGCATTAATGTAACGGGGAACATCTTGCAGCTTCGCGAGTTCTGATTCGCTGCCATGTTTTGCAAGGGCAAAGTTGTCAAAACAAGTTCAGCGACTGCGGCCAAATCTGCTGCGTACTAAAAATACGATCTGTTTCGCCCAGAAATAAAAGGCTGATATCATCCAAAGGCGGGCGGCGAGTGTGCAGGATCACAGAACAGACCCCGACAACTTCCTGCATGAGTAATGACATTATTCTGACAACCACCAGGTCCCTTCAGGGCGGTGGAAGCTACAGCAGTGTCATTGTCCCTTAAAGGGCTTGTCCTCTGACTGACAGTGGCCTGGTTACATGGTGCTGGACCTCTAGTGATCATATTGGGTTACCTGTAGCTCCCCCGCAGGATAGGAGGAGTATTACAATAAATGGGTGGACTGTTTGTGTGCTAACCTGCTGTCTCTGCCCTTCTCTATAAATGGAAACCACTACACACATGTGAACAGAGCCTTAGCAGCCTGGTCTCTTGGATTATGTTGTTCCCATCCATCAGGGACTCTGACTTCTCTGCCGCTCCTCCATGCTTTACACTGCGGCTTTGCTCCAGTATGTCACGGCCATGATTAGAATCCTCAGCTCCTCTCATTGTGTGTTTAGGACTAGATATTGGGCCCCATAGGCTACGATAGCTCTGCCCCCCACCCTGCTTTACACTTCATCTCTGCTCCACTATATGACCTCTGGTCAGCGTCTTAGGCTTCTGCTCTGCCCCATTCTCCATGCTTTACATTGCATCTCTGCTTCATGTTGTCAGAAGTTTCAGCTTTGCTCCGATGTGTGATGTGAAATCCTCCTTCTCTCTGAGCCCAAAGCGTTTTCTTTTCTCCCATCCTCCATGCTTTACACTGCATTTATTCTCCATGAAATCTCTTCTATAGTCAGACTCTGTGTTTTTCTCCATTGTCTCTTGGACTATATTAGACAGCTGCTGTTTCCCCGTCCTCCATGCTTTACACTGCAGCTTTACTTGCTTCACGTAGATTAACCAATTCCAATAAGGCCAATTGTAAATGTTACTGGAAAGTTCAGACGGTGCGAGCACTGGGGAGAGAACTGGACTGACTGAGTTGTGTGTAATATTTCCCCGTGCAGAGCCCTTATTACTGGAGAGCGGCGGTGGCTGCGATCACATGACCCGGAGCATTGCGTAGTACGCGGCCCGTCCCCGCAGCAGCACGCTCCCCGCAGCAGCACGCTCCCCACACAATGTCCATTTTCTCCCCTTTAGAAACAGAATTTGTTGTGAATGTCAGCCTGCGCCCCGGCCTTTGTGCCCGGCCTAACCCCTACTGGGATTTTCCTGTAGCAGATGGCCTTATGCATCCTGAGATGGGGGCAGGGTCACGGGGGTCTTCTCATTTTGACCCCTCTCTGGGTTTGGTTGTTAGGACGCTGGCGGTGACACGGCCTCTAAGTGACAGCATTGTGCCCGGGTTGATGGACTTTTTCTTTTGCTGTTTGACCCTGCTTATCATATAGACTAGGGAACAGCATGCGAGCGATCAGCCGAGAAAATAATCGCCAAATATTCCGTGTCCCTGCGTCTAATCCTGTTAGCGAGATGCGGTAACCTATGGAAATCCGCTCTTAATATTCATATAGTGATGCATAATGTATGGTGGGCCGTAAACAGGGCTATGCAGGGTGTATACAGACGTGTATAGTAATAGTCGCCGGGTACATGCGCAGTGCTGGTAACATGGCACGGGGGGCATCATAGGACTGAGACGCAAGATGGCCGACCCGCTCCGTTTCCAGGCTCCATTACATGACGCCGACACCTTCTTATACCACCTGGCGTGTACAGACTGGACCGGACCATCTATAGTGGTGGGTCCAGGATCTACCTATGGGATGCCGCCACGGACCCCCACAGATCTGATAGTGATAACCTAAGTGTAAGATCTGTATACAGTATGCTCTAGAGCTCCCTCTAGTGGTGGCTGCAGGCAAGTACTATGTTAAAAATCATCTTTGTGCAGAGGATCTGGAGCTGTGTGTCAGAATCCTCCAGCTTTCCTCCAGCTTTCTATCACTATATGAAACCGCATATGAATGAACACGTGAAAGGTGCTCTATAAACTAGTAAGGCTAAGTTCACATCTATACCGGAGCTTTTTGGGGGATGGAATTGAATGTAGGCTAGTGTTTTATGTTATCAGCCATTTCAGACTAAGAGAAGGATGTCTCACCAGGCTGTGCGGGGACTGATGGTCCGAGCTCCCTGTATAGTGTTGCAGGTGACTGTCCCTTTAATACGTGTGTACGGTATAGTGTGTGTGTGTGTGTGTGTGTGTGTGTGTGTGTATATAATTTTGCACTTGTCACTTATACTGAATTACTTTCTTGGTATTTTGGTGCATTATTAATGGGGCGAATTATGCGCTCCACCTGCCTCATCCCTCCCTGTGCATGCCCCCATGTACATGTACATACTATGTGTATTTATAGGCCGTGTACTTATGTACGTGTATATACTATGTATTTATAGGCCGTGTACTTATGTACGTGTATATACTATGTATTTATAGGCCGTGTACTTATGTACGTGTATATACTATGTATTTATAGGCCGTGTACTTATGTATGTGTATATACTATGTATACTAATGTACATGTATATACTATGTATTTATAGGCCGTGTACTAATGTACATGTATATACTCTGTATTTATAGACCGTGTGCTAATATACGTGTATATACCCTGTGTATTTGTAGGCTGCGTACTAATGTACATGTATATACTATGTATTTATAGACCGTGTACTAATATACATGTATATACCCTGTGTATTTGTAGGCTGCGTACTAATGTACATGTATATACTATGTGTATTTATAGGCCGCGTACTAATGTACATGTATATACTATGTATACTAATGTACATGTATATACTATGTGTATTTATAGGCCGCGTACTAATGTACATGTATATACTATGTATTTATAGCTCTGTTATACATGGCCCGGTGCACTGACACCCCTTCCTGATAGGGCCGTGTTCACTTTCGGCTCGGGTACAGACACAATCCTGTATCACCAGCACAGAGGTATCGCCCCCTGCAGGGACCAGCGTGCACATCCTCCCTGTAGTCCGTTCCACATTATCCAGGACTAGACAATGACTTCGGTCCCCTGGTGCTCCGTTCCTCCAGTTGGGATCACAATGTTTTGCCCCATAGATGACAATGAGATGCTACAGGACTCCATATACACCGATATATGGCGATAAGGTGTGCACAATGGTGGGGGGGGGGATTTATTATCCACACCCTGCAGACCCTAGACACGCTCCCGATTCTTAATCTGTCCGCATGTTGGTTCGCCTGGACTCCAATCTACAAGAGTCAGGACTGGGGTAGAGCCGACCTATAAATATGCGCCGAACATCGAGGTCACATTGCAAATAATGTTTGTCCGTGTGACCTGATGTGACCGCGAGCGTGTCCGTCCCAAAAACTCCAAACCATAGAAATATTTGGTTGCAATTTGCAAGCCACTTTTCCAGCTGGCTGTATCTTGCAGGCCTATGGCGGAACGTCTGTCTATCTGCTCTATCCTCTAATGGGTGTTGCAAATCCTAAAGCCATTCATTGATGGTGAATGGTCCACCTTTGCAGCGGTGCAGGGTCAGGGGTCACATCCGGAGAGGCCCGGGCGCAGAGGGGAACCAAAGGAGAAACGTAAAGTAGGAAATACAAGAAGAAGGGAGTTTGGTCAGAAGTTTGAGGTTGGGCCGGCTCCTGGAGTCCGGGGCTTTAGCCAGGCGTGATTGATGCTTGAAAAGTGGATTTTTTTTTTTTTTTTTTTTTTTTTTTTTTTTTTATGAGGAAATTCGTTTGAAGGCTTTTTCTTTTATTCCCCTTCCTCCCATCCCCCCCATTCTTTTTCTCCGAGCCTGTCAAGTTCAAGAGCAGCTCAGATGCCATGAATTAAATGAAGCACAAAAGGGGAGAGGAGACCCTTCTGAAGAACAAAGAATTCCTATTAGGCTGCCGTGTTCTCTCCTGACCAAAGGCGCTCCCTACATGGCGGCCATTGTTACCCACATGGCCTGCACATATGGTAAATACAGTAGGCCCTCGCTGCCCACCTCCCCGGGTACATTTCCAGGATTCTGCTTTTTTCTTTCTTTAATTTGTATGGTCATTTAGTCATTGTGTGCAGATCAGCAGAACCCCCTCCGTCCTCCTGGTGGCCTCGTCCACCACCTTGTCTGCCCCACCGGAGAGGGGAACGGCCATTATAACCCCGAACAGGGGAAAAGAGAGAGTCCGAAAACCTGCGGAACAGTCACTGGAAAACTCTCTTACTGTCTAATCCTCACCTTCAAATTATCTTCTGCACAGATTTAATGTAGTGTTAAATTTTGTGCTCATTGTATGGCGGTAAAGGGAGCGGAGGAAGGGGAGTGGCAAGTGATTGGGGTACAGAACTGGGCACTTCTAGTAGTTGTCACAGATAATATCTGATATTCCTGCAAACAAACATTTCATGATAGGCAAAATAATATACAGTATATAAGGGAATATAAGTAATACTACCTCTTATGTACAAGACTATAACTACTATAATACTACCTCCTATGTACAAGAATATAACTACTATAATACTACTCCTATGTACAAGAATATAACTACTATAATACTACTCCTATGTACAAGAATATAACTACTATACTACCTCCTATGTACAATAACATAACTACTATAATACTGCTCCTATGTACAAGAATATAACTACTATAATACTACCTCCTATGTACAAGAATATAACTACTATACTACCTCCTATGTACAATAACATAACTACTATAATACTGCTCCTATGTACAAGAATATAACTACTATAATACTACTCCTATGTACAAGAATATAACTACTATAATACTGCTCCTATGTACAAGAATATAACTACTATAATACTGCTCCTATGTACAAGAATATAACTACTATAATACTGCTCCTATGTACAAGAATATAACTACTATAATACTGCTCCTATGTACAAGACTATAACTACTATAATACTACTCCTATGTACAAGAATATAACTACTATAATACTGCTCCTATGTACAAGACTATAACTACTATAATACTACTCCTATGTACAAGAATATAACTACTATAATACTACTCCTATGTACAAGAATATAACTACTATAATACTACTCCTATGTACAAGAATATAACTACTATAATACTACCTCCTATGTACAAGAATATAACTACTATAATACTACCTCCTATGTACAAGAATATAACTACTATAATACTACCTCCTATGTACAAGAATATAACTACTATAATACTGCCCCTATGTACAAGAATATAACTACTATAATACTACCTCCTATGTACAAGAATATAACTACTATAATACTGCTCCTATGTACAAGAATATAACTACTATAATACTGCTCCTATGTACAAGAATATAACTACTATAATACTGCCCCTATGTACAAGAATATAACTACTATAATACTACTCCTATGTACAAGAATATAACTACTATAATACTACTCCTATGTACAAGAATATAACTACTATAATACTACTCCTATGTACAAGAATATAACTACTATAATACTACCTCCTATATACAAGAATATAACTACTATAATACTACTCCTATGTACAAGAATATAACTACTATAATACTGCTCCTATGTACAAGAATATAACTACTATAATACTACTCCCATGTACAAGAATATAACTACTATAATACTACTCCCATGTACAAGAATATAACTACTATAATACTGCTCCTATGTACAAGAATATAACTACTATAATACTACTCCCATGTACAAGAATATAACTACTATAATACTACTCCTATGTACAAGAATATAACTACTATAATACTACCTCCTATATACAAGAATATAACTACTATAATACTACCTCCTATGTACAAGAATATAACTACTATAATACTACTCCTATGTACAAGAATATAACTACTATAATACTACTCCTATGTACAAGAATATAACTACTATAATACTACTCCTATGTACAAGAATATAACTACTATAATACTGCTCCCATGTACAAGAATATAACTACTATAATACTACTCCTATGTACAAGAATATAACTACTATAATACTACTCCTATGTACAAGAATATAACTACTATAATACTGCTCCTATGTACAAGAATATAACTACTATAATACTATCTCCTATGTACAAGAATATAACTACTATAATACTACTCCCATGTACAAGAATATAACTACTATAATACTACTCCCATGTACAAGAATATAACTACTATAATACTGCTCCTATGTACAAGAATATAACTACTATAATACTACTCCTATGTACAAGAATATAACTACTATAATACTACTCCTATGTACAAGAATATAACTACTATAATACTACCTCCTATGTACAAGAATATAACTACTATAATACTACCTCCTATGTACAAGAATATAACTACTATAATACTACCTCCTATGTACAAGAATATAACTACTATAATACTACCTCCTATGTACAAGAATATAACTACTATAATACTACTCCTATGTACAAGAATATAACTACTATAATACTACCTCCTATGTACAAGAATATAACTACTATAATACTACCTCCTATGTACAAGAATATAACTACTATAATACTACCTCCTATGTACAAGAATATAACTACTATACTACTACTCCTATGTACTACTACTATTAGGATATATATAGTTTAGCAGGTAGGTGGCTGCAGATTTCTGGTTGGGGTTAGGTGATATTTTTGTGTTGTGCGGTGGAGATATCCCCTGTATTAGTCTCTGTTGTTGTGTATGATGTTGCGGTATAGCAGGAGGTTAGTATTAGATGGCGGTGTTGTGTCGCGCTGTATGATGCATATTTCAGTATTTAGTCCCTTCTGTGCGGTGCTCTCTGATTTCCGCCTGTAGGGTTATACCGCCATGCTGCTCTGGGGCTGCGGCATCTGCCGGTTCAGTCATCTGTTATATTATCCAATTACTGGGTGAAGCTCCGTCTCCCGCTGCTCCTGACAACCTGTGGCAGCGGCTGTGAATGTTGTTATCTGGGGATCGCTGGAACTTTTCATCCTCTCCTGAAACGCGCAGATAATTGTGTTTATTTCTACATTTCATCGGCTCCATAATGCAACGGATTTAAAGTGCCCTCTTTAACCCCTTCAGGACTCGGCGGGTTTCGGCCTGCAGGACATAAGATTTTTAATGCTTCATCTCCTTTCGGACCTGATGAGTCTTTTGCTTGCGTGCAGTAACACGGAGCCTTGTTCTCGCAGGTTTTGTACAGTCTTTGGGATGTCTTTGCTTTTCGATAGACCGTCCTGAGGGCGTGATGGTCCTTATTGAGGTCCCTGTGGTTGGTGATCATGGCCATGGGAGTCCCAGACTCGGTCATGTCACTGTGACAGGTAATATGGGGGGGGGGAATCAGAGAACCTTCTCGGCCAGTGATGGTGTGAGCCGTGGCTTGGTGGCCGAGTGAAAGGGTTGTCCAGGTTGTAGGATTTTATGACCTATCCTAAGGGCAGCTCATAGATCTCTGGGTTCGGCCGCTACACGGGACACTGACCCTGTATCGTGTAAAGTTTGGGCCCCATACAGCTGATCGGCGCAGGGGCTGACTGACTGCCCCTCCAGTGACCCGATATCTGTAAATCCTCAAACCTGGACCTCCCATATCAATGTTCTGTAGTCGTCCATTACAATAGGCCTTAAAGGGGCGGTCTAGGACTGTGACGCTGAGCTCTATGACATCACATCCAATGGTCACATGACTAGGCTTTAGCGACATCCTGTTCAAATGATTGGGACTGAACTGCAATACCAAACACAACCACTATACGATGTAGGGCGCTGTGCTATGAGGCCGCAGCACTTCATAACATCGGCCCGGACAACCCCTTTAATATGATGAGTGATGTCGTATTTTCATCCCCACATGTCTGACAACGGAGCTAATCTGTAGTCTGTCTCCAGGGGCAATCAGAATAAATTTCCAGAGACTTCTATCTGATTGTATACAGCAGCCTCTAGAATATCCCAGGACTCCAGGACGTGCTATGGCCGACGCGCTACGTCTCCGCGCAGACCCGTCCCAGTCCTGTGTGTACCAGCCCTTAGGTTCGGTGCGGATTTTCGGTGCAGCCGTCCCCCGTCCCTGACAGTCGGCGAGGCTGTTTAGGATTCATCGCCGGCGTTCCACGCAGTAGTCAGCGACAGCCGACGTGGGAGCGCGTGTGTACTCGGCATTGACGCTGACACTTAAACGAGCAGAGGTTTAGAGTCTCCTCACATCTCGCTCGCAGTTTGGAGACGAGCTACATGAGCGCTTGTGATGCGATCCCCTGGGCTGTCACGGGCGCACACCGATCTGACATCAAAGCCTCCTCCGGCAGACAAGTCTTGTTGGTGATGAGGCGCCCGTCGACTTCCAAGCTGCAAAATCCGCTTTTGAGGGGCACAGCGAGGAACGTGTTAGGCTCTGCCCTGTGCGCTCGCCGGCTCCTCTTCTTCTTTGCTTTGCCGCGTCTCGCTGTTCGCCATGTGTAAATAACATTAATATTTCAGCGACTTTTCAGCAGGTTTTTCAGGGCACAGTAGGATTCGGGCGAGGGGTGGGGGGCGGGGGATGAAATGCAAACATTTCTGGGCTTATGGATAAAACTACAAGAAAAAAAAATTTGCGCTGACCCAATTAATAATCCACGATAAACAATGACTTATTTACCGCGCTAAACTGTGTGCCTGGCAAATACGGCGAACGTCTCGCAATGAAGCGGCGGAAATGTGCAGCTGGAGTTTGCCGCGGCTGCTCGTGGTATTGGCCTTTGTCGAGCTTAAAGGGAATGTGTCCCAAGTACACGGCCTGTGATTTTAACTGATTTTAAGACTATTTCTCTGTCCTGCTATTTTCACTCTGACCACTAAGCCTAATAACAGTGTGACACTTCCCAATTCTGTAGGTGTGGTTTTGCTTTTCATTGGTCATTACCTTTAGATCAGACAGGATTACAATGGAAGATAACACCTCTATAGATAACCCCCCCTGACCCATCATGACATCACTACTGACCACAGATGATGTCACTGCCTCCTTAGTAGACACCTGAGCTTTGTGCATTATGTTGGAGCATCTTGTTATACTCTATTCACAACCAAAGCTGCATTCTAGAGCCTTCTGGTCTCCTGTTGCTTCTCATGCTAGCTCACTGCTGCCCCCTGCTGACACTGCATCATCCACAATGCACTGCAGCAATACTGTGGACGGGGCCCTGACAACCTTGTGTCCACTGCTGGGAGTTGTTGTCCCCGTGGTCGCCCTGCATTACAGTCAATGGTTAGTGAATGGTTAACTCCCCCTCCCCCTCTTTCCAATTATGTGCTTGGCTTCTGTGCAGTACATTACAGCTCCAACGCCAATTTTCATTACTTTTTTTTTTTTTTAATCACTAATTAATTTTGGGATCCGAGTCGATGGCGTGAAGCCAGGGAGCCGTAAAGCGGCGGCGGGCAGGGACGACTCCATGTTGTAGAGCTTTGATCTGTGTCCCGGTGTCAGAGACGCTCTCGGTCGTGTCCTCATTTCCTTGGATTCAGCCCTGGAGCCCCTATAGAGCAGCATGGGGGGTGCCATGTGCAGGAGGGGGCGCCACTGAGCAGCAAATACTAGTACAGAAAGATGGAAGCCTGGGGGTGCCATGTGCAGGAGGGGGCGCCACTGAGCAGAAAGATGGAAGCCTGGGGGGTGCCATGTGCAGGAGGGGGCGCCACTGAGCAGCAAATACTAGAGCAGAAAGATGGAAGCCTGGGGGTGCCATGTGCAGGAGGGGGCGCCACTGAGCAGAAAGATGGAAGCCTGGGGGGTGCCATGTGCAGGAGGGGGCGCCACTGAGCAGAAAGATGGAAGCCTGGGGGGTGCCATGTGCAGGAGGGGGCGCCACTGAGCAGCAAATACTAGAGCAGAAAGATGGAAGCCTGGGGGTGCCATGTGCAGGA
Organism: Leptodactylus fuscus; assembly: GCF_031893055.1. Taxonomy (NCBI): domain Eukaryota; kingdom Metazoa; phylum Chordata; class Amphibia; order Anura; family Leptodactylidae; genus Leptodactylus; species Leptodactylus fuscus. The sequence goes on from NC_134266.1 coordinate 1,638,748, forward strand.
GGGGGCGCCACTGAGCAGAAAGATGGAAGCCTGGGGGGTGCCATGTGCAGGAGGGGGCGCCACTGAGCAGAAAGATGGAAGCCTGGGGGGTGCCATGTGCAGGAGGGGGTGCCACTGAGCAGAAAGATGGAAGCCTGGGGGGTGCCATGTGCAGGAGGGGGCGCCACTGAGCAGAAAGATGGAAGCCTGGGGGGTGCCATGTGCAGGAGGGGGCGCCACTGAGCAGAAAGATGGAAGCCTGGGGGTGCCATGTGCAGGAGGGGGCGCCACTGAACAGCAAATACTAGTACAGAAAGATGGAAGCCTGGGGGTGCCATGTGCAGGAGGGGGCGCCACTGAACAGCAAATACTAGTACAGAAAGATGGAAGCCTGGGGGTGCCATGTGCAGGAGGGGGCGCCACTGAGCAGAAAGATGGAAGCCTGGAGGGTGCAATGTGCAGGAGGGGGCGCCACTGAGCAGAAAGATGGAAGCCTGGGGGTGCCATGTGCAGGAGGGGGCACCACTGAGGAGCAAATACTAGTACAGAAAGATGGAAGCCTGGGAGGTGCCATGTGCAGGAGGGGGCGCCACTGAGCAGCAAATACTAGTACAGAAAGATGGAAGCCTGGGAGGTGCCATGTGCAGGAGGGGGCGCCACTGAGCAGAAAGATGGAAGCCTGGGGGGTGCCATGTGCAGGAGGGGGCGCCACTGAGCAGAAAGATGGAAGCCTGGGGGGTGCCATGTGCAGGAGGGGGCGCCACTGAGCAGCAAATACTAGTACAGAAAGATGGAAGCCTGGGAGGTGCCATGTGCAGGAGGGGGCGCCACTGAGCAGCAAATACTAGTACAGAAAGATGGAAGCCTGGGGGGTGCCATGTGCAGGAGGGGGCGCCACTGAGCAGAAAGATGGAAGCCTGGGGGGTGCCATGTGCAGGAGGGGGCGCCACTGAGCAGAAAGATGGAAGCCTGGGGGGTGCCATGTGCAGGAGGGGGCGCCACTGAGCAGCAAATACTAGTACAGAAAGATGGAAGCCTGGGGGTGCCATGTGCAGGAGGGGGCGCCACTGAGCAGCAAATACTAGTACAGAAAGATGGAAGCCTGGAGGGTGCCATGTGCAGGAGGGGGCGCCACTGAGCAGAAAGATGGAAGCCTGGGGGGTGCCATGTGCAGGAGGGGGCGCCACTGAGCAGCAAATACTAGTACAGAAAGATGGAAGCCTGGGGGGTGCCATGTGCAGGAGGGGGCGCCACTGAGCAGAAAGATGGAAGCCTGGGGGGTGCCATGTGCAGGAGGGGGCGCCACTGAGCAGAAAGATGGAAGCCTGGAGGGTGCCATGTGCAGGAGGGGGCGCCACTGAGCAGCAACTACTAGTACAGATAGAAGGAAGCCTGGGGGGTGCCATGTGCAGGAGGGGGCGCCACTGAGCAGCAACTACTAGTACAGACAGATAGATGGAAGCCTGGCCCAACCTGTCTGTCCTGGTCGCCTTCATCTATTACCGCCATTGTCTCCTTTTGTGACATATTTTAGTATATTTTGGTAATGGGTGACTGCGGGAGACTTGTATGTAATATCAGCTCTGTACAGAAGGGGGAGCCCTTGGAGACCTCCATATGCCCGTAGAGGACACATTGGGTTTGTCCAGATGATACGAGTCCCTTTAGGCCCTTTCACATATGGCGGGCGATCTGATGCCAATACTGATCTGGTGTTGTCCTGGCTGATCAGTTTTGGCAGCAGTTATGGCGCCATATGTCTCCCTGTGTCAGCCAGAAAACGTCTACAGGCTGTGCGTGTATATCCGGCATCAGACCTGACCCGTCACAACTCATTTATGTGATCGCAACCTTAAAGTGGACCTGAAACCCCTTGACAAATCAGAAATTTTGATGGGGGGCGGGAGGAGAATCCATAAGTTTAACGAAAGGCTCCCGGGCTCTGCGGCAAAATCTCCGCTTGGGCTTCCCAAGCAACTTCTACTCGCAACCATCCGTCCCGTCCCATCTGTACATTTTAGAAGTATTTGTATTACCTATGACCACTATGAAGTCTTCTTCACACCCTGTCTGTGCACACAAGCTTCCTAACATTACCCCCCCCATATAGTAATTGTGCCCCCCTTCAGTGCCACAGTCTCACCACACAATTCCTCCTTGACTGTACTGCTGTTTTTGCCATCATATGGTTATTTCTCCTTTCTGACAGTGGAAGGCTGTGTATCCTAAATCTTCAGTGCACCAGAGGGCGGGGGAGGGGGGATGACTTTATGATGCACAAACTGCCAGACATCAAATCGAATCAGAAAGGAGAGCAAAGTAGTTTACCCAGCCGTAGTACGGTGAGCGGACCTGTGGAGCCCCTCTGCTCTCTGGGCCCGTCGCAGCTATGACCCTATTGTTACCCCCGGGCCTGGACCTTCATTTTGTCAGTCCCTTGGACCTCAATGCCCAGACCCCGACTGATCCAAACGTGACGGGTCTAAGGTTTTCTGCAAAGTTAGTAACACGTTATTCTATCATGTGCCTACAATGTATCGGGGTCTGACGGGGGACGGTGGTCTTAGAATAACCGGATCTATGATCGTACGGGTCAGAGCGGCTTCTGCACGCTTAAAATCCCCACGACCACGAGCGAGGACGCTCTATTGGCCATTAGAAAGCAATGAGGGCCCCAATGTGTCCCTTCACAGGGGCCCTATATAGTGAGCTCATCTGATTGCCGGGGATCTGGACCTGCGCCCGTCGCTCCCGGCCTCCTCCATGTTTGTGACGGTCGGGTACGCAGCCTGCTTGTTCTTTACCGCTGGATCCGACAATGCTAATTCGCAGTGACAGGTGCACGCACGAAATTGACTGGCGTTATGTAAAAGATTGTGGAAATAGAGACGTCGGCCACAGTTCACGGAGACATCATCGGATTAATCATTCTGCGCGTCTCAAGTCGTCTTCCTAATACAGAGTAGAGAGGGGTCTGCGAGCTTAAAGAGCCGGCGCTTCAGGGCAACACGGAATTAATGCAAATAATCTATTAGTGCTTGTTTGCCCAGGGACACGGCGCGCGCCTTATAATACACAAGAAGGAAGAATCGCAGCCACGCACCAAACAAATGTCAGCGCCGTTTTATTACTGGTGCATCGGCCGGGCAATTTACCGCGGTCCCCGCTGACACCGGATATGTCAAGTAATGGTTCCATTGATTGGAGGCTCCGGACAGAACGCCGGCATTTAATCATCTGATTCACCAGATCAAATGTCAAGTGTTGCTTCTCGTACGCGCTGGAAATTGGCGTCTTCGCTCTTAAGAGCGGAGGCCTCGTTGCCCTACTCCTGGAAGGGGGCGCCGCAGCGCATTGAAACGCACTAAAAATCAGGAAAGAGAGGAGTGTGTGTGATGTGTAGCAATGTAGATTATTCTGGATTAGTAATGTGAACCCTGGTGGACCCCGAAAGTACCAGATAAAATGGCGGCAATACTAGACGAACGGTGCGACAGACTCCGACGCAGGTATGGACCAAGAATAGCACTGGACTCCTAATCCATAGTGTAGGTCAGGGGCCGTATGCAGACCCCAAGGATGTCGTCTGCAGCCTTCTCCCCTGGATTGGGGCCACTTCTGGGGGCCACTAAACTATACAGAGCCCCTGCTGGGGTATTTAACAATGAATTTGTATTGTATAGAGTTTGGAAGGTGTATGGCCGATCGACTACATTTTTCTATGTGCGACCCATTTGCTCAGCTGAGTTTGAGACCCCTGGTATTGTTAGGAAGGATAACTATACAGCTACCTGCTGCCGCCACTAGGGGGAGCTTACTGCATACTGATTGGTTATTGAGTTCTCTGTATGCATGTATGTATGCACGTAGCTCCCTCTAGTGGTGGAGGGAGTACTCCACACTTCTGTCCTGTTTTTTAAAGGGGTTTTCAGGGACTTGTATATTAGGACCTGTCCTTAGGATAAGTCACTGCTATGTGATCAGAGGGGTCTGACACCACCACAGATCATCTGATGAAAGAGACTGCAATGTTCAGGTGAGCGCTGCCGCCTCTTTACTGATTACTAAGCACCTCCTCTCTCCATGCGGTGTCAAGATTCTCCTCTGTGCACCCGGTGTCCTGATTGTCCTCTCTGTGCATGAGCATGATATGCAAGAATTTCCTATAGAGAGCCACAGGTGCTTTAGGGGCGGAGTATAATGTGCAAGTGCCGCCTACAGAGATTGCTCCAAGGAGAGGGACTCCTCTGCCTACAGGCTCCCCGTAACCTAAACCAACACCGCTGTCTCCCCCATCATGACGGTCTGATACATTTTATCTGTATTGTTACACTGTATCTCTCTGTGCTGTTCAAACTTGATAACTTTAACAAATGGACACATTTTAACAAACCCTCAGCTGTGAATGAGTGCAGTAGTAGCAGACCCTCAGCACTGCAGCCTCTTCCCAGTTCTTATTGGTCACATGGTACAGCAGCTCAGTCTCATTCAAGTCAATGGGGCTGTGATGCAGTACCACATACAGCCACTATAGCACGTATGGCGCCATACCTTTTGTTCAGGCCTCTTCGTCCGGCTGATCTGTGGCGGTCCTGGTTGTCAGACCCCACCGATCACATATTTATGACTTCTCCTAATATCCAAGTCTGGAAATTGGAACAAATGTGATTTTTCTGTTTGTTAGAAAGTTTTGTGTTTGTCATGACACCATGTATTGTTAGTATACAGCGCCCGCTGTATCCCCTGCGCTGTCATGTGCAGGTGCCGCTCTTCCCTCCTCCGAGGACGCGCACTTCTGGCGTATCAGCTGTCGCCATGGCCGGAGCACAGCCACGTTCCGCTCGTCATGTCTAATCTGTCCATAAATCATTGATCAGAGGAGTTCCTGGCCAAGCCTTCATCTTCACTTAGGTCTCACACGCCGTCCTGTGTCCTTCTCCTCCGGCGCTGTGTGAACAAAGCCCGAGGCGGATTTTTAGGATTTGCAATGTGCCTGAGGCAGAGCCTGGGACTCATCGGCCGGTGGTATCAGATCAGAGGCGCCGGTGACCCTGCCTCATGCCGCCTCGGGCAAGGAGACCAACAGGTGGGACTCGCACTGCACTACATGGGCATTTAAGAGCAGGACACGGTGGGGAGCCCCGACTGCACCTACAGGGGTCACCCCTCTTCTGACTGTAACCCCTTCCTAGCCTTCACCTATCACCCTTGTTATCTGTCCCAATTTCTCCCCATTTTCCAGGTTATCCAATAAATAGTAATGTCCCGGACTTGTCACAGCTGAGGGTTTGCTGCAGTCTCTCTCCTGTCTAGTCTGTGACATTTGACCTGCACTCAATCGTATTGTCCAGACTGGATGCAACTAAAGCGAACCCTGTGCTGTGAGCAGTGATGGAGCGAGTATTGTAAGTAATGCAACGCCTGCAGCCTCTGGAGCCTTCAGGAAGGTACTACTACCCTCATCGTCTGTTCTCCTATAGCAAGTCAGGGGTCGGCAGCTATCAGCAGCTCAACTCTTGTGGTACTACAACTCCCAGCATGCACACATTCATAGAAGTGAATAGAGTCTGCTGGGAGTTGTAGTGTCACGGCAGTGGTGCAGGGAATGATGCTATATACGGTAGTATTTCTAGTATAGACTTTCACTATATAGCGCCATCTAGTGGTCCGGCTGAGTATTACACCTGCTCACTGTAATCCTCCACCTGCAGGGTTGGTGTGTGTGTATATATATATATATATATATATATATATATATATATATATAACAGGAGGTCATTCTGCGGTTCCTGAACACCCTTCCCCCGTCCTCTATGATCTTTCCCATATCCGTCACACACAGCTGCTTGACAATAGGGTAGCGGCCCTTTAAATTCGCACAATTGTCGCCCGTGACAATGGATTAAAGCCCGTCTGCGACGCTTCTGATTCTGCTGAATTCTGTATTTCCATCCAAACCAGATGCGTGAGTGCCAAAGCCCCCTCGCGCCCCGCGCCGTGCCGGAGAAGTGTGAAGCCGCAGCTCTCCACGCTCTGTGGTCTCCAATTTCCCGAGCTGGCTGCGTTGCGGCGCCGTCTCTGCCACGGGTTCATTTATTTGTGCCTGTAGAGCTGGCAGCGGCCTGAATACCGAGCAGGGAGATAGCCGGGCATCTGTCTACAACATCTGCGTAACCTTTACCTCCTCCAAAATAGACAAAGCCGGAGCCAAGGCCCAGCCGCCCGCGCGCACGCACCGCCCCCGACAAATGGATTCGGTTTTATCTTTCACCTTGGTGCACAATATGGCAGGTTTAAAAAAAAAAAAAAAAAATTCATTTCTTTTTTTTTTTTTAAGTGCGCTTGTGTTAAAACCCACGGCAAACCGGATAAAGCTTTATTTCACTCTCCATAATGTAACGTTAACAAAATCTTATTGATTTGTGTCCGTGACCTGATCTGTAATACAAGAGAGCGCTGCGAGCAGGGATTAGCTCACCAGGAATAAAACATGAGCTAAATTTCAATCTATTATGAGTGGATCTAAGTGGGCTCCTGTTATTTATTTATTTTCCATTTTGCTTTGATTTTGAGTATTTTTGTAACCAGAGGACAAGTCTTTACATGGTTGCTGCTTGATGGAATATATGAGCTTTTAGGAGGTTTAGGCCAAACCCTCCTCCGTGTCCATGTGACCTCCCGGGACTGTTAGTATTAGGCACCGCCCCCTGTATCCATGTGACCTCCCGGGACTGTTAGTATTAGGCACCACCCCCTGTATCCATGTGACCTCCCGGGACTGTTAGTATTAGGCACCACCCCCTGTATCCATGTGACCTCCCGGGACTGTTAGTATTAGGCACCACCCCCTGTATCCATGTGACCTCCCGGGACTGTTAGTATTAGGCACCGCCCCCTGTATCCATGTGACCTCCCGGGACTGTTAGTATTAGGCACCGCCCCCTGTGTCCATGTGACCTCCCGGGACTGTTAGTATTAGGCACCGCCCCCTGTATCCATGTGACCTCCCGGGACTGTTAGTATTAGGCACCGCCCCCTGTATCCATGTGACCTCCCGGGACTGTTAGTATTAGGCACCACCCCCTGTGTCCATGTGACCTCCCGGGACTGTTAGTATTAGGCACCACCCCCTGTATCCATGTGACCTCCCGGGACTGTTAGTATTAGGCACCACCCCCTGTATCCATGTGACCTCCCGGGACTGTTAGTATTAGGCACCGCCCCCTATATCCATGTGACCTCCCGGGACTATTTAGTATTAGGCACCACCCCATGTATCCATGTGACCTCCCGGGACTATTTAGTATTAGGCACCACCCCCTGTATCCATGTGACCTCCTGGGACTGTTAGTATTAGGCACCACCCCGTGTCCATGTGACCTCCTGGGACTATTTAGTATTAGGCACCACCCCATGTATCCATGTGACCTCCTGGGACTATTTAGTATTAGGCACCACCCCCTGTATCCATGTGACCTCCTGGGACTGTTAGTATTAGGCACCACCCCGTGTCCATGTGACCTCCTGGGACTATTTAGTATTAGGCACCACCCCCTGTATCCATGTGACCTCCTGGGACTGTTAGTATTAGGCACCACCCCGTGTCCATGTGACCTCCTGGGACTGTAAGTATTAGGCACCACCCCCTGTATCCATGAGACCTCCTGGGACTGTTAGTATTAGGCACCGCCCTCTGTGTCCATGTGACCTCCCGGGACTGTTAGTATTAGGCACCGCCCCCTGTATCCATGAGACCTCCTGGGACTGTTAGTATTAGGCACCACCCCCTGTGTCCATGTGACCTCCTAGGACTGTTTGGATTAGGCACCACCCCCTGTATCCATGTGACCTCCCAGTACTATTTAGTATTAGGCACCACCCTCTATATCCATGTGACCTCCTGGGACTGTTTAGTATTAGGCACCGCCCTCTGTATCCATGTGACCTCCCGGGACTATTTAGTATTAGGCACCGCCCCCTGTATCCATGTGACCTCCCAGTACTATTTAGTATTAGGCACCGCCCCCTGTATCCATGTGACCTCCTGGGACTGTTTAGTATTAGGCACCGCCCTCTGTATCCATGTGACCTCCCAGTACTATTTAGTATTAGGCACCACCCCCTGTATCCATGTGACCTCCCAGTACTATTTAGTATTAGGCACCGCCCCCTGTATCCATGTGACCTCCCGGGACTGTTAGTATTAGGCACCACCCCCTGTATCCATGTGACCTCCCAGTACTATTTAGTATTAGGCACCGCCCCCTGTATCCATGTGACCTCCCAGTACTATTTAGTATTAGGCACCGCCCTCTGTATCCATGTGACCTCCCAGTACTATTTAGTATTAGGCACCACCCCCTGTATCCATGTGACCTCCCGGGACTGTTAGTATTAGGCACCACCCCCTGTATCCATGTGACCTCCCAGTACTATTTAGTATTAGGCACCGCCCTCTGTATCCATGTGACCTCCCAGTACTATTTAGTATTAGGCACCGCCCCCTGTATCCATGTGACCTCCCAGTACTATTTAGTATTAGGCACCACCCCCTGTATCCATGTGACCTCCCGGGACTGTTAGTATTAGGCACCGCCCCCTGTATCCATGTGACCTCCCGGGACTGTTAGTATTAGGCACCACCCTCTATATCCATGTGACCTCCTGGGACTGTTTAGTATTAGGCACCGCCCTCTGTATCCATGTGACCTCCCGGGACTATTTAGTATTAGGCACCGCCCCCTGTATCCATGTGACCTCCCAGTACTATTTAGTATTAGGCACCGCCCCCTGTATCCATGTGACCTCCTGGGACTGTTAGTATTAGGCACCACCCCCTGTATCCATGTGACCTCCCGGGACTGTTAGTATTAGGCACCGCCCTCTGTATCCATGTGACCTCCCGGGACTGTTAGTATTAGGCACCGCCCCCTGTATCCATGTGACCTCCCGGGACTGTTAGTATTAGGCACCACCCCCTGTATCCATGTGACCTCCCGGGACTGTTAGTATTAGGCACCACCCTCTGTATCCATGTGACCTCCCGGGACTGTTAGTATTAGGCACCGCCCCCTGTATCCATGTGACCTCCCGGGACTGTTAGTATTAGGCACCACCCCCTGTATCCATGTGACCTCCCGGTACTATTTAGTATTAGGCACCGCCCCCTGTATCCATGTGACCTCCCGGGACTATTTAGTATTAGGCACCGCCCCCTGTATCCATGTGACCTCCTGGGACTGTTTAGTGTTAGGCACCGCCCCCTGTATCCATGTGACCTCCCGGGACTATTTAGTATTAGGCACCGCCCCCTGTATCCATGTGACCTCCCGGGACTGTTAGTATTAGGCACCGCCCCCTGTATCCATGTGACCTCCCAGTACTATTTAGTATTAGGCACCGCCCTCTGTATCCATGTGACCTCCCGGGACTGTTAGTATTAGGCACCGCCCCCTGTATCCATGTGACCTCCCGGGACTGTTAGTATTAGGCACCGCCCCCTGTATCCATGTGACCTCCCGGGACTGTTAGTATTAGGCACCACCCTCTATATCCATGTGACCTCCCGGGACTGTTAGTATTAGGCACCGCCCCCTGTATCCATGTGACCTCCCAGTACTATTTAGTATTAGGCACCGCCCTCTGTATCCATGTGACCTCCCGGGACTGTTAGTATTAGGCACCGCCCCCTGTATCCATGTGACCTCCCGGGACTGTTAGTATTAGGCACCGCCCCCTGTATCCATGTGACCTCCTGGGACTGTTAGTATTAGGCACCACCCCCTGTATCCATGTGACCTCCCGGGACTGTTAGTATTAGGCACCGCCCTCTGTATCCATGTGACCTCCCGGGACTGTTAGTATTAGGCACCGCCCCCTGTATCCATGTGACCTCCCGGGACTGTTAGTATTAGGCACCACCCCCTGTATCCATGTGACCTCCCGGGACTGTTAGTATTAGGCACCACCCTCTGTATCCATGTGACCTCCCGGGACTGTTAGTATTAGGCACCGCCCCCTGTATCCATGTGACCTCCCGGGACTGTTAGTATTAGGCACCACCCCCTGTATCCATGTGACCTCCCGGTACTATTTAGTATTAGGCACCGCCCCCTGTATCCATGTGACCTCCCGGGACTATTTAGTATTAGGCACCGCCCCCTGTATCCATGTGACCTCCTGGGACTGTTTAGTGTTAGGCACCGCCCCCTGTATCCATGTGACCTCCCGGGACTATTTAGTATTAGGCACCGCCCCCTGTATCCATGTGACCTCCCGGGACTGTTAGTATTAGGCACCGCCCCCTGTATCCATGTGACCTCCCAGTACTATTTAGTGTTAGGCACCGCCCTCTGTATCCATGTGACCTCCCGGGACTGTTAGTATTAGGCACCGCCCCCTGTATCCATGTGACCTCCCGGGACTGTTAGTATTAGGCACCGCCCCCTGTATCCATGTGACCTCCCGGGACTGTTAGTATTAGGCACCACCCTCTATATCCATGTGACCTCCTGGGACTGTTTAGTATTAGGCACCGCCCTCTGTATCCATGTGACCTCCCGGGACTGTTAGTATTAGGCACCGCCCCCTGTATCCATGTGACCTCCCGGGACTGTTAGTATTAGGCACCGCCCCCTGTATCCATGTGACCTCCTGGGACTGTTAGTATTAGGCACCACCCCCTGTATCCATGTGACCTCCCGGGACTGTTAGTATTAGGCACCGCCCTCTGTATCCATGTGACCTCCCGGGACTGTTAGTATTAGGCACCGCCCCCTGTATCCATGTGACCTCCCGGGACTGTTAGTATTAGGCACCACCCCCTGTATCCATGTGACCTCCCGGGACTGTTAGTATTAGGCACCACCCTCTGTATCCATGTGACCTCCCGGGACTGTTAGTATTAGGCACCGCCCCCTGTATCCATGTGACCTCCCGGGACTGTTAGTATTAGGCACCACCCCCTGTATCCATGTGACCTCCCGGTACTATTTAGTATTAGGCACCGCCCCCTGTATCCATGTGACCTCCCGGGACTATTTAGTATTAGGCACCGCCCCCTGTATCCATGTGACCTCCTGGGACTGTTTAGTGTTAGGCACCGCCCCCTGTATCCATGTGACCTCCCGGGACTATTTAGTATTAGGCACCGCCCCCTGTATCCATGTGACCTCCCGGGACTGTTAGTATTAGGCACCGCCCCCTGTATCCATGTGACCTCCCAGTACTATTTAGTGTTAGGCACCGCCCTCTGTATCCATGTGACCTCCCGGGACTGTTAGTATTAGGCACCGCCCCCTGTATCCATGTGACCTCCCGGGACTGTTAGTATTAGGCACCGCCCCCTGTATCCATGTGACCTCCCGGGACTGTTAGTATTAGGCACCACCCTCTATATCCATGTGACCTCCTGGGACTGTTTAGTATTAGGCACCGCCCTCTGTATCCATGTGACCTCCCGGGACTATTTAGTATTAGGCACCGCCCCCCTGTATCCATGTGACCTCCCAGTACTATTTAGTATTAGGCACCGCCCCCTGTATCCATGTGATCTCCTGGGACTGTTTAGTATTAGGCACCGCCCTCTGTATCCATGTGACCTCCCAGTACTATTTAGTATTAGGCACCACCCCCTGTATCCATGTGACCTCCCAGTACTATTTAGTATTAGGCACCGCCCTCTGTATCCATGTGACCTCCCAGTACTATTTAGTATTAGGCACCACCCCCTGTATCCATGTGACCTCCCGGGACTGTTAGTATTAGGCACCACCCCCTGTATCCATGTGACCTCCCAGTACTATTTAGTATTAGGCACCGCCCTCTGTATCCATGTGACCTCCCAGTACTATTTAGTATTAGGCACCGCCCTCTGTATCCATGTGACCTCCCAGTACTATTTAGTATTAGGCACCACCCCCTGTATCCATGTGACCTCCCGGGACTGTTAGTATTAGGCACCACCCCCTGTATCCATGTGACCTCCCGGGACTGTTAGTATTAGGCACCGCCCCCTGTATCCATGTGACCTCCCGGGACTGTTAGTATTAGACACCGCCCCCTGTATCCATGTGACCTCCCAGTACTATTTAGTATTAGGCACCGCCCCCTGTATCCATGTGACCTCCCAGTACTATTTAGTATTAGGCACCGCCCCCTGTATCCATGTGACCTCCCAGTACTATTTAGTATTAGGCACCACCCCCTGTATCCATGTGACCTCCCGGGACTGTTAGTATTAGGCACCGCCCCCTGTATCCATGTGACCTCCCGGGACTGTTAGTATTAGGCACCACCCTCTATATCCATGTGACCTCCTGGGACTGTTTAGTATTAGGCACCGCCCTCTGTATCCATGTGACCTCCCGGGACTATTTAGTATTAGGCACCGCCCCCTGTATCCATGTGACCTCCCAGTACTATTTAGTATTAGGCACCGCCCCCTGTATCCATGTGACCTCCTGGGACTGTTAGTATTAGGCACCACCCCCTGTATCCATGTGACCTCCCGGGACTGTTAGTATTAGGCACCGCCCTCTGTATCCATGTGACCTCCCGGGACTGTTAGTATTAGGCACCGCCCCCTGTATCCATGTGACCTCCCGGGACTGTTAGTATTAGGCACCACCCCCTGTATCCATGTGACCTCCCGGGACTGTTAGTATTAGGCACCACCCTCTGTATCCATGTGACCTCCCGGGACTGTTAGTATTAGGCACCGCCCCCTGTATCCATGTGACCTCCCGGGACTGTTAGTATTAGGCACCACCCCCTGTATCCATGTGACCTCCCGGTACTATTTAGTATTAGGCACCGCCCCCTGTATCCATGTGACCTCCCGGGACTATTTAGTATTAGGCACCGCCCCCTGTATCCATGTGACCTCCTGGGACTGTTTAGTGTTAGGCACCGCCCCCTGTATCCATGTGACCTCCCGGGACTATTTAGTATTAGGCACCGCCCCCTGTATCCATGTGACCTCCCAGTACTATTTAGTATTAGGCACCGCCCTCTGTATCCATGTGACCTCCCGGGACTGTTAGTATTAGGCACCGCCCCCTGTATCCATGTGACCTCCCGGGACTGTTAGTATTAGGCACCGCCCCCTGTATCCATGTGACCTCCCGGGACTGTTAGTATTAGGCACCACCCTCTATATCCATGTGACCTCCTGGGACTGTTTAGTATTAGGCACCGCCCTCTGTATCCATGTGACCTCCCGGGACTATTTAGTATTAGGCACCGCCCCCCTGTATCCATGTGACCTCCCAGTACTATTTAGTATTAGGCACCGCCCCCTGTATCCATGTGATCTCCTGGGACTGTTTAGTATTAGGCACCGCCCTCTGTATCCATGTGACCTCCCAGTACTATTTAGTATTAGGCACCACCCCCTGTATCCATGTGACCTCCCAGTACTATTTAGTATTAGGCACCGCCCTCTGTATCCATGTGACCTCCCAGTACTATTTAGTATTAGGCACCACCCCCTGTATCCATGTGACCTCCCGGGACTGTTAGTATTAGGCACCACCCCCTGTATCCATGTGACCTCCCAGTACTATTTAGTATTAGGCACCGCCCTCTGTATCCATGTGACCTCCCAGTACTATTTAGTATTAGGCACCGCCCTCTGTATCCATGTGACCTCCCAGTACTATTTAGTATTAGGCACCACCCCCTGTATCCATGTGACCTCCCGGGACTGTTAGTATTAGGCACCACCCCCTGTATCCATGTGACCTCCCGGGACTGTTAGTATTAGGCACCGCCCCCTGTATCCATGTGACCTCCCGGGACTGTTAGTATTAGACACCGCCCCCTGTATCCATGTGACCTCCCAGTACTATTTAGTATTAGGCACCGCCCCCTGTATCCATGTGACCTCCCAGTACTATTTAGTATTAGGCACCGCCCCCTGTATCCATGTGACCTCCCGGGACTGTTAGTATTAGGCACCGCCCCCTGTATCCATGTGACCTCCCGGGACTGTTAGTATTAGGCACCACCCTCTATATCCATGTGACCTCCTGGGACTGTTTAGTATTAGGCACCGCCCTCTGTATCCATGTGACCTCCCGGGACTATTTAGTATTAGGCACCGCCCCCTGTATCCATGTGACCTCCCAGTACTATTTAGTATTAGGCACCGCCCCCTGTATCCATGTGACCTCCCAGTACTATTTAGTATTAGGCACCGCCCTCTGTATCCATGTGACCTCCCGGGACTGTTAGTATTAGGCACCGCCCCCTGTATCCATGTGACCTCCCGGGACTGTTAGTATTAGGCACCGCCCCCTGTATCCATGTGACCTCCCGGGACTGTTAGTATTAGGCACCACCCTCTATATCCATGTGACCTCCTGGGACTGTTTAGTATTAGGCACCGCCCTCTGTATCCATGTGACCTCCCGGGACTATTTAGTATTAGGCACCGCCCCCCTGTATCCATGTGACCTCCCAGTACTATTTAGTATTAGGCACCGCCCCCTGTATCCATGTGATCTCCTGGGACTGTTTAGTATTAGGCACCGCCCTCTGTATCCATGTGACCTCCCAGTACTATTTAGTATTAGGCACCACCCCCTGTATCCATGTGACCTCCCAGTACTATTTAGTATTAGGCACCGCCCTCTGTATCCATGTGACCTCCCAGTACTATTTAGTATTAGGCACCACCCCCTGTATCCATGTGACCTCCCGGGACTGTTAGTATTAGGCACCACCCCCTGTATCCATGTGACCTCCCAGTACTATTTAGTATTAGGCACCGCCCTCTGTATCCATGTGACCTCCCAGTACTATTTAGTATTAGGCACCGCCCTCTGTATCCATGTGACCTCCCAGTACTATTTAGTATTAGGCACCACCCCCTGTATCCATGTGACCTCCCGGGACTGTTAGTATTAGGCACCACCCCCTGTATCCATGTGACCTCCCGGGACTGTTAGTATTAGGCACCGCCCCCTGTATCCATGTGACCTCCCGGGACTGTTAGTATTAGACACCGCCCCCTGTATCCATGTGACCTCCCAGTACTATTTAGTATTAGGCACCGCCCCCTGTATCCATGTGACCTCCTGGGACTGTTAGTATTAGGCACCGCCCTCTGTATCCATGTGACCTCCTGGGACTGTTTAGTATTAGGCACCGCCCCCTGTATACATGTGACCTCCTGGGACTGTTAGTATTAGGCACCGCCCCCTGTATCCATGTGACCTCCTGGGACTGTTAGTATTAGGCACCGCCCCCTGTATCCATGTGACCTCCTGGGACTGTTAGTATTAGGCACCGCCCCCTATATCCATGTGACCTCCTGGGACTGTTTAGTATTAGGCACCACCCTCTGTATCCATGTGACCTCCTGGGACTGTTAGTATTAGGCACCACCCTCTGTATCCATGTGACCTCCCAGTACTATTTAGTATTAGGCACCACCTCCTTTGGGGGCTGTCCGCGTTAGGCACCACCCCTCATCACAGCGGGCGGGTCAGGGTTACATTTAGGAGAGGCCTATTTCCTTATTGTGTCTCCATAGTTAGACTACAATCCCTCACTGTGTAGTCCGATCCTGCGGTTGTTCCTTCGTTCCCGTTGCCTCCTCTTCTTGATGATCTTCCAACTGTAGAAGAGGAGGCCGATGGCAGCCGAGCCTGACTACACAGAGCTTGTTTGTAGTCTGTAACCATGGCGACACATAGCTACGGCCTAGGAGCTGTGCACACATAACAGTAGATGAGTTTATAAGACTATACAGTGCATTGGATTGTAGTTTGGATGAATGGGAGCAATAAACAAAAAGCAAAAGTATCCACGCCTTCAAAGCCCCCCGCAGCCTGCCGCTCCCCGCCGTCCTCTTTGGCCCTCAGTGTATTGTTGCCTTGTTAAAATCTCTTTACACTCATTTAATGTCATTTATAACGAGGGCCGATGAGCCGTCTACACAACCGCGGAAACCCAACAGGGAATGGAGTGGTGGGCCGGGCTTCCAGCATCTCATCTTGCGGCCGGGCTCGGTGGGTGGCCAGCCTGAAACCAAGACCACAAGCCAGTCTTTGATGACATAATTACAGCCTTCCTTCCAGCAGATTCTCTGCCCGCTGCCGCCTAATGGCCGCCTCTCCGTCCTCAACTAATTAGACTATTAGACGTCGATGTGTTAGCGATCTCACGCCACCGGGGACGCCACCGCTTTACACCATGTGATACTATGGAATGTGCAGGGAGCCGATCCTGACACTGCCGACTCATTAGCATAAGAAATTAGTTAAAAAGGAGCAAAAAATATTCCCCGAGACCACAACAGTCTTATTAAATCCGCCACAACTCCTCCGCGTGCCGCCGGTGATGGATCGCTGGTAATCGCCACCGCTCGCCGGCCGCGCTCCGGAGCAGCTTTGTGGTAAAGGCAGAAAATTGTCACTTTCCAGGTTTCTGAATGAGCCGACTCTGCAGATTTACTAAGTCAGCGGCTCCGAGACAGCAGAATAGTGAGCGCAGCTCTGGAGTATAATACAGGATAAGTAATGTAATGTATGTACACAGTGACTGTACCAGCAGAATAGTGAGCGCAGCTCTGGGGTATAATACAGGATAAGTAATGTAATGTATGTACACAGTGACTGTACCAGCAGAATAGTGAGCGCAGCTCTGGAGTATAATACAGGATAAGTAATGTAATGTATGTACACGGTGACTGTACCAGCAGAATAGTGAGCGCAGCTCTGGAGTATAATACAGGATAAGTAATGTATGTACACAGTGACTGCACCAGCAGAATAGTGAGCGCAGCTCTGGAGTATAATACAGGATAAGTAATGTAATGTATGTACACAGTGACTGTACCAGCAGAATAGTGAGCGCAGCTCTGGAGTATAATACAGGATAATTAATGTAATGTATGTACACAGTGACTGTACCAGCAGAATAGTGAGCGCAGCTCTGGGGTATAATACAGGATAATTAATGTAATGTATGTACACAGTGACTGTACCAGCAGAATAGTGAGTGCAGCTCTGGAGTATAATACAGGATAAGTAATGTAATGTATGTACACAGTGACTGCACCAGCAGAATAGTGAGCGCAGCTCTGGAGTATAATACAGGATAAGTAATGTAATGTATGTACACAGTGACTGCACCAGCAGAATAGTGAGCGCAGCTCTGGAGTATAATACAGGATAAGTAATGTAATGTATGTACACAGTGACTGTACCAGCAGAATAGTGAACGCAGCTCTGGAGTATAATACAGGATAAGTAATGTAATGTGTGTACACATTGACTGTACCAGCAGAATAGTGAGCGCAGCTCTGGAGTATAATACGTGATAAGTAATGTAATGTATGTACACAGTGACTGCACCAGCAGAATAGTGAGCGCAGCTCTGGAGTATAATACAGGATAAGTAATGTATGTACACAGTGACTGCACCAGCAGAATAGTGAGCGCAGCTCTGGAGTATAATTCAGGATAAGTAACGTTATGTTTGTACACAGTGACTGTACCAGTAGAATAGTGAGCGCAGCTCTGGGGTATAATACAGGATAAGTAATGTAATGTATGTACACAGTGACTGTACCAGCAGAATAGTGAGCGCAGCTCTGGAGTATAATACAGGATAAGTAATGTATATACACAGTGACTGCACCAGCAGAATAGTGAGCGCAGCTCTGGAGTATAATACAGGATAAGTAATGTAATGTATGTACACAGTGACTGTACCAGCAGAATAGTGAGCGCAGCTCTGGGGTATAATACAGGATAAGTAATGTAATGTATGTACACAGTGACTGTACCAGCAGAATAGTGAGCGCAGCTCTGGAGTATAATACAGGATAAGTAATGTATATACACAGTGACTGCACCAGCAGAATAGTGAGCGCAGCTCTGGAGTATAATACAGGATAAGTAATGTAATGTATGTACACAGTGACTGCACCAGCAGAATAGTGAGCGCAGCTCTGGAGTATAATACAGGATAAGTAATGTAATGTATGTACACAGTGACTGTACCAGCAGAATAGTGAGCGCAGCTCTGGAGTATAATACAGGATAAGTAATGTAATGTATGTACACAGTGACTGTACCAGCAGAATAGTGAGCGCAGCTCTGGAGTATAATACAGGATAAGTAATGTAATGTATGTACACAGTGACTGCACCAGCAGAATAGTGAGCGCAGCTCTGGAGTATAATACAGGATAAGTAATGTAATGTATGTACACAGTGACTGTACCAGCAGAATAGTGAGCGCAGCTCTGGAGTATAATACAGGATAAGTAATGTATATACACAGTGACTGCACCAGCAGAATAGTGAGCGCAGCTCTGGAGTATAATACAGGATAAGTAATGTAATGTATGTACACAGTGACTGTACCAGCAGAATAGTGAGCGCAGCTCTGGGGTATAATACAGGATAAGTAATGTAATGTATGTACACAGTGACTGTACCAGCAGAATAGTGAGCGCAGCTCTGGAGTATAATACAGGATAAGTAATGTATATACACAGTGACTGCACCAGCAGAATAGTGAGCGCAGCTCTGGAGTATAATACAGGATAAGTAATGTAATGTATGTACACAGTGACTGCACCAGCAGAATAGTGAGCGCAGCTCTGGAGTATAATACAGGGTAAGTAATGTAATGTATGTACACAGTGACTGTACCAGCAGAATAGTGAGCACAGCTCTGGGGTATAATACAGGATAAGTAATGTAATGTATGTACACGGTGACTGTACCAGCAGAATAGTGAGCGCAGCTCTGGAGTATAATACAGGATAAGTAATGTAATGTATGTACACAGTGACTGCACCAGCAGAATAGTGAGCGCAGCTCTGGAGTATAATACAGGATAAGTAATGTAATGTATGTACACAGTGACTGTACCAGCAGAATAGTGAGCGCAGCTCTGGAGTATAATACAGGGTAAGTAATGTAATGTATGTACACAGTGACTGCACCAGCAGAATAGTGAGCGCAGCTCTGGAGTATAATACAGGGTAAGTAATGTAATGTATGTACACAGTGACTGCACCTACAGTGCCACTCTTTTCTATTGGCTGAGCCTGGTATTGCACCTCTGCTTTATTTCAGTAAATGGAGTTATGATACCAGTTATAGGCAATGGATAAGAGTGATAATAATTCTGAGATAAAGCAGACATGTTTTTTAGTCTCCTACAACCCCTGTAAGACCTTTCAGTTTTGTATTATGGCCTCCACCTCTTTGCCGCTGGAGCTTACAATCTAATTTACCCACCGCCGTGTTTCCCTCATTATTGTCTGTTTTATGGGAAGCCAATTAGCCCGGTATTATTGCTATGAGTGTGGGGGGCGAACACACAAGATCAGTGTAAATTACAGCCCGGGCCTAGCAGAGGCCTCGCCCGCACTGCCGCGCTCCACCATGGCTGTAATATCGAGAACCCTTACTATATTGTTGTTCTTACAAAACTCGGGGCGTTCTTAGGATTTCATTGCCGTCTTGAGTTGTAAAGGAACATAATATAAGGCAAGTAATGAGAGCTGGCCCTTTAAGAAACCCTTCAAGCGTTACTCTGAGAGAATCAGAAGTATTCCTATTATTGTAATCTGTAGGATTTCCTCGGCTATAGACGGTGCCCATAAGAGCAGCACTGAGCCCCCTGCGCTAACAGCCTTGTTGTGAGGGGATTAGCAGAGAGTGGAATGCAAAAGACTCGCTCCAAGACTTTGTAAAGTGTCTGCGGCCGCCCGTCCTCGCCCCGCGCTCCGCTCCCAACACTTGTAATTGCTCCTCTTTTTGCAAACTTGGAAGACTTCTCTCCCTGATCCATGAATAACGCTCCGATTCCGATCACATGACCCCGGGGCTCGGTACCCTTTGGTCCATCATGAAGAAACCAGCAGAAAAATTAAGGGAAGTTTAACTCCCCGGACATCCCCTTTAACTGCTGCTTATAAAGATTCATAGTACAGACTGACAAATTCAGCTCTGCTACATCCTAGTAGGTTCCTGATCTTACAGGTAATTCCCTGCAACATGGCGGCTGACTATAGTAAATGAGAGCGACCTGGGGGGGTGATGGTCATGTGACCTGAGGCTCAGAACCAGACCGAAACTCCCCAGACAACCCCTTAAACTGCAAACAGCAAAGGACTACAAGTCCCAGTAAGTGCTGACCCCCAATAGCTGCTTTAAATTTTAATATTTTTTTTTTTTGGGGGGGGTGGGTGGGGGGGGGTTACATATTGGTGATTTCTCCTTCGTACAAGTCACGCCACAAAAATGGAAGAAATAAAACCTGTCTGCATTTTGCAGCTCGGTCCTGCGGCCCCCACAGACCCGTAACCTCTATGGCCGTGTGTGTATGGGGCCTTACAAATGGCGAATCCGTATCCTACCCGCACGCACAGACCAGAACCAGACTTGTGTGTATGGAGCCTTATACCGGGGGCAGGCAGACTTCAGATGTTGTGACACTACAACTCCCAGCATGCTTACCTATGGAGCCATTTGTACAGCGCCCATGTCAGTGGATGGAGCATGCTGGGAGTTGTAGTTACTCAGGTCCATCCTATGACAGACACAAGCAGCGCCCCAACAAGTACGACGCCGGCCTATCAGGATGTCTTCGGCGCTTTCTATCGGAGACGCAGATGTGATCCCGTCCTTATGTCTGCAGCGCCGGCGTATTCCATCTGGCTCCGGGTGAAAACCACTCCGGATTAAAGACTAAGCAGAAAATCGCCAGAATCTGATCACAGATGAGTCGCCACTTTCTTCGGAGTTATCAAATGTGCAAGATCGGTGACTCTGGTGCTAGAAAATAATCCGGACCGATGTCAGAACCAGCTCGGCTCTGCTACATCTGTCCATCACATACGTAGCAAACTTCGCTGTCAATTTCCATGCAACTTTCTCCAAATATCCCCCCCCCCCATCTATTCTGTGCTAGGTCAAGAGAAGCCAAATCCACAGGAATACAAATTCCCCCCCCATATTCTATAATTATTATGCTGGCACTCGGGAGATAATTTTTTATTTTTTTTTTCCTCCCCCCCTCCCCCCTCTTCTTTCCTTCTGCACTTTTCTCCCCGGCTCCCGAGCTGCTTGGAATGTTTGCGCTAACCAATTAATATGCAAATGAGCTGATAAATATTTATGCCGCGATTTAAATTATGCAGGGAGCGCTTTCAGTGTACTCTGCAAATGAATTGCTCACGGACTTCAAAGTGCCGGCTGGCGCGCTAACGAGGGGAGATTTGCATAAGGCCCTAATCAGCCGCATACTGATTAAGCTTCATTATGGAAACTGCCAGCTGCAATCTTTGTTTCTATTTTATTACAAAAAAGGGGAACTTTTTTCTGCTTCAGTTGCCTTGACAATGTCAGAGCGAGCGAGCCGCCGAGGCTAAAACTCCACACAGCAACCCCAAGTTTCCGCGTTCGCCTGGCCACGGCTATGGTGTAGCCCCCCGTCATATCTATTACTTCCATCAGACCCCCCCCCCCCTCTTTCCTCCGCCCCCCTCCCCCTTGGAAAATTAGTCGTCTCTTATAGACTTATTAGGCATATTCTTGCTTCCACCTGTTTGGATCCCGGGGACGGCGCGCTCCACGTAACGCCATGCTGGACTGCAGCGACTATGCACTAGGTGGGTACTTTTAATATGGAAATCGCTGTGGGTGTGTGGCGGTGACTATGCATAGGCTAATAGCATATGTAGTAGAGCCGGAGGGGCGCGCGGACCTCCCCGGCATTTGGAGCAGGAATTTCATGAATTTTTTTTTTGTAACTTTCTATCGATTTCACTGCAGCGATGCAAATCTGTCTGGGTGTGATGTGCACGGGCTGCTGCTCCCTGTTATCTGTCCAGCTCCTCCTAGGCTGATGTGTTATCAGGGTAACGGTTTCCTCTACTCGGCACGTGCTGGGTGTGAACGGCGATGTACACGTAGTGGTCGTGCTGGTAACGCAGAGCTCCACGGTGGGGTTTCGGCAAGGGCTGGGGGGTAGTGGGGTCACTAAGCAAGAGCAACTTGTTGGTAAAGTTTTGACGTTTGTCGTATGGAGATGTAGCAGAGCTGAATGTGTTTTAGTTCTAGGTTTGCCCTCCGAGAACATTTCTATAGGATCTGACGCGGAGTTTGGTCTGTTTGTGGCTGAGGGCTGAGAACTTGTCAGGCGGCCACTTACCTCCATAGAAAGAAAGAACGGCCAGAGAGGGAGACGGATTATTAGACGGACTCCTATCACGTCTGGGCTCTGCTGCAGCCGCACATTGCAAACTCTTAATGCGGATGGTTGGCGTATTGGTGTTAGTTGATATTCTGGAATCTGATGGATGCAGATGGTTGTTCTTGTGCCCCGATTCCTCACCTTAGGGTAGTTTTTGGCTGTCCGTTACCCCTCCAGGGGGCAGTAGGACGGGGTTCGGATGACATGAGCAGCCAGCTGCAGATGTGCAGGAACTTTATGTCCCATCACTAGACTGGCGGCCTCCACCACTGGGACCCAAAACTACCTACTCCCCCCCTGCTGCTGACATTACCCTTGTGGGGTATGGAGGGTCCAGTATTGGTCATGTCTAATTTTTTGCTTTTGGGCTCTCCAGCTGTTGAGAAACTACATGTCCCAGCATGCACACTTGCCTGAGTATTCCTGGACCACCTATGGAAGTAATGTGAGCATGCTGGGAGTTGTAGTGTCAGGTCGCCAATCCCAATCAATGGCATGACATAAATGTAGCCCCTTGTTCTTTTTTGGGGTATGGCTGGGGGGCATTTACAGGCAGGAACCTTATCAACCCCTCCAAATATAAGAACCACAATATCCCGGGTCTCCGCTATAAATGGAGTGGTGGTCTCATCTGCATCCACCTGGCGCTGTTCACACTGGGGCTCTATTTCTGCTGCTGTTGCGATCACGGAGATCTGGGGCACGAGTCATCTGCAGAGCTGCTGAGTCATGTGTGACGGTTCGGTTGTCATGCTGCATGTCCATATAACCGCTCTGAAAGTTACTCAAATTGTCAGGGAACCAATAAAAATATCCCAAAAATAATGTCCTAAGGATCAAAACTGTAGGATTATTGGGCGCCTGATATAGAAGAGAACTCCCGCCCTGGGTTGGATGAACCAGTCCATGACCACCATCACTCTCACTATACAGTGGGTGGAATTCCCCTTTAACTGTTTTGCAGAAATTGGCGCCCTTCCATAGACTGCAATAGAGAATAACCCAAAAAGTTACGACCCTGCAGGAAATGTTTAGGTTTTGTTGCCGTTTAGGTTTGTCCATGGGGAAATCTAGACAGAGATGACACGTTTTCTGCCGTCCTCGCTGATGGTTTCCTTTGGATTCACCATTATTAGCACCTACATAGAGAAGAGGAGATTTGCAGGAGTTTTTGCCGTATTCCCTCCGGCACAGCACGGGTTAAGGCGTTCATCCTCTGTCCGTGTGTACAGAGAGAAAATAAATGGTTCAGATCATGAGATTTATAATGAAATGAGACCCTGGCCCAGATTATGGCGTCCCCCGGTACTACTCTGCAGATCTCTGCACTTTCTGATGGCTGTATACAGCGTCCTGCAAAGGAATTGGCTTTAATGTGATGAACTGTATACAAGACCCGCAGAGAATATCTCATCGATGTCTGTCCTGTGCGGGCAACAATTACTGAGGTAGAAGAAGAGTATACAGCGTACGCACCTGCCGCATCCTCCTAGACCTCCCCCCTATTATACGGGGGGTTAATGTACTGTAGTCTGTATTGATGAAGGCATTAAATACCGGCCCAGGGGCCCGAGATACAAAGAAGGAGCAACGCTGAGTACGTCATATGGGAGACATTGCCATAATAT
Organism: Leptodactylus fuscus; assembly: GCF_031893055.1. Taxonomy (NCBI): domain Eukaryota; kingdom Metazoa; phylum Chordata; class Amphibia; order Anura; family Leptodactylidae; genus Leptodactylus; species Leptodactylus fuscus. Next base: position 1,662,581 of record NC_134266.1, read on the forward strand.
ACTGCAGTCCTATGTAACTGTGCTGCACATGGAATAATATATGGATAACGCCTATATACAAGACTAGAGTGACTATACTTCTATATGTACAAGAATATATTGGAAACTACTATAATACTACTCCTATGTACAAGAATATAACTACTATAATACTGCTCCTATGTACAAGAATATAACTACTATAATACTGCTCCTATGTACAAGAATATAACTACTATAATACTACTCCTATGTACAAGAATATAACTACTATAATACTACTCCTATGTACAAGAATATAACTACTATAATACTACTCCTATGTACAAGAATATAACTACTATAATACTACTCCTATGTACAAGAATATAACTACTATAATACTACTCCTATATACAAGAATATAACTACTATAATACTGCCCCCTATGTACAAGAATATAACTACTATAATACTACTCCTATGTACAAGAATAGAACTACTATAATACTGCTCCTATGTACAAGAATATAACTACTATAATACTGCTCCTATGTACAAGAATATAACTACTATAATACTACCTCCTATGTACAAGAATATAACTACTATAATACTACCTCCTATGTACAAGAATATAACTACTATAATACTGCTCCTATGTACAAGAATATAACTACTATAATACTGCTCCTATGTACAAGAATAGAACTACTATAATACTACTCCTATATACAAGAATATAACTACTATAATACTACTCCTATGTACAAGAATGTAACTAATATAATACTGCTCCTATGTACAAGAATAGAACTACTATAATACTACTCCTATATACAAGAATATAACTACTATAATACTACTCCTATGTACAAGAATATAACTACTATAATACTACCTCCTTAATACTTCTCCTATGTACAAGAATATAACTACTATAATACTACTCCTATGTACAAGAATATAACTACTATAATACTGCTCCTATGTACAAGAATATAACTACTATAATACTACTCCTATGTACAAGAATATAACTACTATAATACTACTCCTATGTACAAGAATATAACTACTATAATACTACCTCCTTAATACTACTCCTATGTACAAGAATATAACTACTATAATACTACTCCTATGTACAAGAATATAACTACTATAATACTACCTCCTATGTACAAGAATATAACTACTATAATACTACTCCTATGTACAAGAATATAACTACTATAATACTACTCCTATGTACAAGAATATAACTACTATAATACTACTCCTATGTACAAGAATATAACTACTATAATACTGCTCCTATGTACAAGAATATAACTACTATAATACTACTCCTATGTACAAGAATATAACTACTATAATACTACTCCTATGTACAAGAATGTAACTACTATAATACTGCTCCTATGTACAAGAATAGAACTACTATAATACTACTCCTATGTACAAGAATATAACTACTATAATACTGCTCCTATGTACAAGAATATAACTACTATAATACTGCTCCTATGTACAAGAATAGAACTACTATAATACTACTCCTATATACAAGAATATAACTACTATAATACTACTCCTATGTACAAGAATATAACTACTATAATACTACTCCTATGTACAAGAATATAACTACTATAATACTACTCCTATGTACAAGAATATAACTACTATAATACTACTCCTATGTACAAGAATATAACTACTATAATACTGCTCCTATGTACAAGAATATAACTACTATAATACTACCTCCTATATACAAGAATATAACTACTATAATACTACTCCTATGTACAAGAATGTAACTACTATAATACTGCTCCTATGTACAAGAATAGAACTACTATAATACTACTCCTATATACAAGAATATAACTACTATAATACTACTCCTATGTACAAGAATATAACTACTATAATACTACCTCCTTAATACTACTCCTATGTACAAGAATATAACTACTATAATACTGCTCCTATGTACAAGAATATAACTATTATAATACTACCTCCTATGTACAAGAATATAACTACTATAATACTACTCCTATGTACAAGAATATAACTACTATAATACTACCTCCTAAGTACAAGAATATAACTACTATAATACTGCTCCTATGTACAAGAATATAACTACTATAATACTGCTCCTATGTACAAGAATAGAACTACTATAATACTACTCCTATATACAAGAATATAACTACTATAATACTACTCCTATGTACAAGAATGTAACTAATATAATACTGCTCCTATGTACAAGAATAGAACTACTATAATACTACTCCTATATACAAGAATATAACTACTATAATACTACTCCTATGTACAAGAATATAACTACTATAATACTACCTCCTTAATACTACTCCTATGTACAAGAATATAACTACTATAATACTACTCCTATGTACAAGAATATAACTACTATAATACTACCTCCTATGTACAAGAATATAACTACTATAATACTACTCCTATGTACAAGAATATAACTACTATAATACTACTCCTATGTACAAGAATATAACTACTATAATACTACTCCTATGTACAAGAATATAACTACTATAATACTGCTCCTATGTACAAGAATATAACTACTATAATACTACTCCTATGTACAAGAATATAACTACTATAATACTACTCCTATGTACAAGAATATAACTACTATAATACTACTCCTATGTACAAGAATGTAACTACTATAATACTGCTCCTATGTACAAGAATAGAACTACTATAATACTACTCCTATATACAAGAATATAACTACTATAATACTACTCCTATGTACAAGAATATAACTACTATAATACTGCTCCTATGTACAAGAATATAACTACTATAATACTACTCCTATATACAAGAATATAACTACTATAATACTACTCCTATGTACAAGAATATAACTACTATAATACTACCTCCTTAATACTACTCCTATGTACAAGAATATAACTACTATAATACTACTCCTATGTACAAGAATATAACTACTATAATACTACCTCCTATGTACAAGAATATAACTACTATAATACTGCTCCTATGTACAAGAATATAACTACTATAATACTACTCCTATGTACAAGAATATAACTACTATAATACTACTCCTATGTACAAGAATATAACTACTATAATACTGCTCCTATGTACAAGAATATAACTACTATAATACTACTCCTATGTACAAGAATATAACTACTATAATACTACTCCTATGTACAAGAATATAACTACTATAATACTACTCCTATGTACAAGAATGTAACTACTATAATACTGCTCCTATGTACAAGAATAGAACTACTATAATACTACTCCTATATACAAGAATATAACTACTATAATACTACTCCTATGTACAAGAATATAACTACTATAATACTACTCCTATGTACAAGAATATAACTACTATAATACTACTCCTATGTACAAGAATATAACTACTATAATACTGCTCCTATGTACAAGAATATAACTACTATAATACTACCTCCTATATACAAGAATATAACTACTATAATACTACTCCTATGTACAAGAATATAACTACTATAATACTGCTCCTATGTACAAGAATAGAACTACTATAATACTACTCCTATGTACAAGAATATAACTACTATAATACTACTCCTATGTACAAGAATATAACTACTATAATACTACTCCTATGTACAAGAATATAACTACTATAATACTACTCCTGTGTACAAGAATGTAACTACTATAATACTGCTCCTATGTACAAGAATATAACTACTATAATACTACCTCCTATATACAAGAATATAACTACTATAATACTGCTCCTATGTACAAGAATAGAACTACTATAATACTACTCCTATATACAAGAATATAACTACTATAATACTACTCCTATGTACAAGAATATAACTACTATAATACTACCTCCTTAATACTACTCCTATGTACAAGAATATAACTACTATAATACTGCTCCTATGTACAAGAATATAACTACTATAATACTACTCCTATGTACAAGAATGTAACTACTATAATACTACTCCTATGTACAAGAATGTAACTACTATAATACTGCTCCTATGTACAAGAATAGAACTACTATAATACTACTGCTATGTACAAGAATATAACTACTATAATACTGCTCCTATGTACAAGAATATAACTACTATAATACTACCTCCTTAATACTACTCCTATGTACAAGAATATAACTACTATAATACTGCTCCTATGTACAAGATTAGAACTACTATAATACTACTCCTATATACAAGAATATAACTACTATAATACTACTCCTATGTACAAGAATATAACTACTATAATACTACTCCTATGTACAAGAATATAACTACTATAATACTACTCCTATGTACAAGAATATAACTACTATAATACTACTCCTATGTACAAGACTATAACTACTATAATACTGCTCCTATGTACAAGAATATAACTACTATAATACTACTCCTATGTACAAGAATATAACTACTATAATACTACCTCCTTAATACTACTCCTATGTACAAGAATATAACTACTATAATACTACTCCTATGTACAAGAATATAACTACTATAATACTACTCCTATGTACAAGAATATAACTACTATAATACTACTCCTATGTACAAGAATATAACTACTATAATACTACTCCTATGTACAAGAATGTAACTACTATAATACTGCTCCTATGTACAAGAATATAACTACTATAATACTACTCCTATGTACAAGAATATAACTACTATAATACTACTCCTATGTACAAGAATATAACTACTATAATACTACTCCTATGTACAAGAATATAACTACTATAATACTGCTCCTATGTACAAGAATATAACTACTATAATACTACCTCCTATGTACAAGAATATAACTACTATAATACTACTCCTATGTACAAGAATGTAACTACTATAATACTGCTCCTATGTACAAGAATAGAACTACTATAATACTGCTCCTATGTACAAGAATATAACTACTATAATACTACTCCTATATACAAGAATATAACTACTATAATACTACTCCTATGTACAAGAATAGAACTACTATAATACTACCTCCTTAATACTACTCCTATGTACAAGAATATAACTACTATAATACTGCTCCTATGTACAAGAATATAACTACTATAATACTACTCCTATGTACAAGAATGTAACTACTATAATACTGCTCCTATGTACAAGAATAGAACTACTATAATACTACTGCTATGTACAAGAATATAACTACTATAATACTGCTCCTATGTACAAGAATATAACTACTATAATACTGCTCCTATGTACAAGAATATAACTACTATAATACTACCTCCTATGTACAAGAATATAACTACTATAATACTGCTCCTATGTACAAGAATATAACTACTATAATACTGCTCCTATGTACAAGAATAGAACTACTATAATACTGCTCCTATATACAAGAATATAACTACTATAATACTACCCCTATGTACAAGAATATAACTACTATAATACTACCACCTATATACAAGAATATAACTACTATAATACTACTCCTATGTACAAGAATATAACTACTATAATACTGCTCCTATATACAAGAATATAACTACTATAATACTACCTCCTATGTACAAGAATATAACTACTATAATACTACTCCTATGTACAAGAATATTACTACTATAATACTACTCCTATGTACAAGAATATTACTACTATAATACTGCTCCTATATACAAGAATATAACTACTATAATACTACCTCCTATGTACAAGAATATAACTACTATAATACTACTCCTATGTACAAGAATATTACTACTATAATACTACTCCTATATACAAGAATATTACTACTATAATACTACTCCTATATACAAGAATATAACTACTATAATACTGCTCCTATGTACAAGAATATAACTACTATAATACTACTCCTATATACAAGAATATAACTACTATAATACTACTCCTATGTACAAGAATATAACTACTATAATACTGCTCCTATGTACAAGAATATAACTACTATAATACTACCCCCTATGTACAAGAATATAACTACTATAATACTGCTCCTATGTACAAGAATATAACTACTATAATACTACCTCCTATGTACAAGAATATAACTACTATAATACTACTCCTATGTACAAGAATATAACTACTATAATACTACTCCTATATACAAGAATATTACTACTATAATACTACTCCTATGTACAAGAATATAACTACTATAATACTACTCCTATGTACAAGAATATAACTACTATAATACTGCTCCTATGTACAAGAATATAACTACTATAATACTACCTCCTATGTACAAGAATATAACTACTATAATACTACTCCTATATACAAGAATATTACTACTATAATACTACTCCTATGTACAAGAATATAACTACTATAATACTACTCCTATGTACAAGAATATAACTACTATAATACTGCTCCTATGTACAAGAATATAACTACTATAATACTACCTCCTATGTACAAGAATATAACTACTATAATACTACCTCCTATGTACAAGAATATAACTACTATAATACTACCTCCTATGTACAAGAATATAACTACTATAATACTACTCCTATATACAAGAATATTACTACTATAATACTACTCCTATGTACAAGAATATAACTACTATAATACTACTCCTATGTACAAGAATATAACTACTATAATACTGCTCCTATGTACAAGAATATAACTACTATAATACTACCCCCTATGTACAAGAATATAACTACTATAATACTGCTCCTATGTACAAGAATATAACTACTATAATACTACTCCTATATACAAGAATATTACTACTATAATACTACTCCTATGTACAAGAATATAAGTACTATAATACTACTCCTATGTACAAGAATATAACTACTATAATACTGCTCCTATGTACAAGAATATAACTACTATAATACTACCTCCTATGTACAAGAATATAACTACTATAATACTACTCCTATATACAAGAATATTACTACTATAATACTACTCCTATGTACAAGAATATAACTACTATAATACTACTCCTATGTACAAGAATATAACTACTATAATACTGCTCCTATGTACAAGAATATAACTACTATAATACTACCCCCTATGTACAAGAATATAACTACTATAATACTGCTCCTATGTACAAGAATATAACTACTATAATACTACTCCTATGTACAAGAATATAAGTACTATAATACTACTCCTATGTACAAGAATATAACTACTATAATACTGCTCCTATGTACAAGAATATAACTACTATAATACTACCTCCTATGTACAAGAATATAACTACTATAATACTACTCCTATATACAAGAATATTACTACTATAATACTACTCCTATGTACAAGAATATAACTACTATAATACTACTCCTATGTACAAGAATATAACTACTATAATACTACTCCTATGTACAAGAATATAACTACTATAATACTACTCCTATGTACAAGAATATAACTACTATAATACTACTCCTATGTACAAGAATATAACTACTATAATACTACTCCTATGTACAAGAATATAACTACTATAATACTACTCCTATGTACAAGAATATAACTACTATAATACTACTCCTATGTACAAGAATATAACTACTATAATACTACTCCTATGTACAAGAATATAACTACTATAATACTACTCCTATATACAAGAATATTACTACTATAATACCGGACTATGGCTTATCTCCCGCTATAAGGTTATACTGCAGTTCCTCTGTGCAGGTACTATCTCTGTGAGGGACACCGCACTATATTTGGGGGGTTCTCAGAGGTGATCACACAGCTATGGTATATCCTAGTAATATGCCGCCACCAGATTATCAGATGGGAATATTCCTGTAACACATTATTATGAGGTTCTTCTATGTTGTGACTTCTTGTTGTCAGTGAATGAGGGGCCGAGCTCCTGCCCTGACCTGCGGCTGCTCATGGTTGTATATGGTGTCATCCATTCTATAGGCTCGGGCCCGGTATTGCAGTATATCAGTAGGTAACTTTCCAGAAGTTACATTTCAGGCTCAGTTTATGGCAGTGCTGTGACTCCCTCGCCCGTACACACCTGTTACTTTCTAGAGTCATTTCAAGAGTTGTGCGTCTGAACTCCGGAAACACAAGACCTTCAGTTACTAAAGCAGTGAGCGAACAAGTCGGCCCTAGAGCTACCGAATGCGGAGACTGAATGTACCGTACACAATCCACCCACGCCAGGCCACTGGACCTATACAGGGACATCCATTGTAATACAGGACCTCAGCGCCCTGGAGTATAGCTGTGTGCTCATGACCTTTTAGAATATGTTATGGCTTCAGAGTATGACCCAAGCCCCCCCACCCCTCCCCTCCCCACACCAATTTCCAGAATTTTGGAACTCGAAAAACGAACAGCCCCATAATAAACTTTTCTTGGCACCGTTATGTTGCCGGGGTCTGCGACATAGAACAGAAGGACCTGATGTTTCTTTTCCAATTGTCGAAGGACCTGATCGATTTTTTTCTGATTTCTGAAGGACCTGATTGTTCTTTCCTGGCGGTATATACACCCTCCTCATTGTACTGTGTGCATAATGTTTTGCTTTATGACTGCTGCGATGATTGGAAGCTGACTATTATAGTCCCTATGGAGTAACTAAGTACAGCCCAAGTACCGCTACATACATGGCCTTATTTGTATGTTTAGTGTAAAAGGTGACTTTTCTAGGCCTCCAGTAGCATAACTGATCTGTACTCCCCTGTCCAATCCCACCCCTTAATTATGAGATGACTCCACCCCCTTCTTAGATTAGTTTGCTAACCCCACCCTCAGACTACTGACTTCGTATGATAATGATAACATTATTGTGCAGACATCAACCTCTACTGATAACGAGATGACTCTGCTGACACTACACTCGAATGATGAGATGACTCTGCTGACAACACACTCTAAGGGTGCATGCACACTACGTAACGCCGGGCGTGTATGAGAGCCGTACACGCCGGCGTTACAGCAGACTGCCGAACACTTCCCATTCACTTCAATGGGAGCGCTCGTAACAGCGGCGTTTACGAGCGCTCCCATTGAAGTGAATGGGAAGTGTTCGGCAGCCCTGCTGTAACGCCGGCGTGTACGGCTCTCATACACGCCCGGCGTTACGTAGTGTGCATGCACCCTAATGGTAATGAGATGACTCTGCTGACACTACCCTCTAATGGTAATGAGATGACTCTGCTGACAACACACTCTAATGAGATGACTCTGCTGACTCCACCCTCTAATGATAACGAGATTACTCTGCTGAAACTACACTCGAATGATGAGATGACTCTGCTGACACTACACTCTAATGATGAGATGACTCTGCTGACAGCACCCCCTAATGATAATGAGATGACTCCGACCCCACCCACTAATGATGAGACAGTTATGATAACCCCACCCTCTTTAATAATTGACTCTGTCCCAGTCTACACAACAAACCTGACATGTGAATTACAGGCGATGTCAGTACATACTGTATTGTTTACAGTAGTCGTGTGAAGATTTTTGTTTTTGGGACTTGGCGGCCTCTGCAGCGCTCCCACATATATGAAGTAAATCTCCATATCTGCAGTAGTCAGCGGTTACAGGAAGTTGTGCTATACCATAGACTGCTCTCCGGGCAGCACAGACTGGTTTCGGACCGTCCCTATAGATGACGTTCTTTTTATTTATTTGTTGTTAGGTTTTTTTTTTATGATTTTTTTTCTTTCTCTTTAGATGCAAGAATGAACAATCCGTCAGAAAACAGTAAATCATCGGAGAGCGGAGATGGGAACACAGGTACCAGCCTGGGCGGGGGGATTCTTATAGGATTTACACACCTTTGTGGTCTGTTGTTGGACAATCAATGGGGCAGACTGGAGTATGGATCAGCCGCTGTATTCTGTAGGCCGGTCAATGGCGGGGATAGATACGCTCCTGTCCATTAGGATTTCAAAAGTGTTCTATGTTCCCTGTACACAGTACATAGCTCTTTAGTTAGTGCACACACTTGCTCCCTGTACACAGTACCTAGCTCTTTAGTTAGTGCACACACTTACTCCCTGTACATAGTACCTAGCTCTTTAGTTAGTGCACACACTTGCTCCCTGTACACAGTACATAGCTCTTTAGTTAGTGCACACGTGCTCCCTGTACACAGTACATAGCTCTTTAGTTAGTGCACACACTTTGCTCCCTGTACACAGCACATAGCTCTTTAGTTAGTGCACACACTTACTCCCTGTACATAGTACCTAGCTCTTTAGTTAGTGCACACACTTGCTCCCTGTACACAATACCTAGCTCTTTAGTTAGTGCACACACTTTGCTCCCTGTACACAGTACATAGCTCTTTAGTTAGTGCACACACTTTGCTCCCTGTACATAGTACCTAGCTCTTTAGTTAGTGCACACACTTGCTCCCTGTACACAGTACCTAGCTCTTTAGTTAGTGCACACGTGCTCCCTGTACACAGTACATAGCTCTTTAGTTAGTGGTCCCTGTAGTTGCACATTCTATCTGTTTTTTGTGCTTGCTCTTTTTGCACACAGTTGCTCACTTTACACAGTACGTTGCTCTTTAGTTAGTGCACACACTTACTCCCTGTACATAGTACCTAGCTCTTTAGTTAGTGCACACACTTTGCTCCCTGTACACAGTACCTAGCTCTTTAGTTAGTGCACACACTTTGCTCCCTGTACACAGTACCTAGCTTTTTAGTTAGTGCACACACTTTGCTCCCTGTACATATTACCTAGCTCTTTAGTTAGTGAACACACTTGCTCCCTGTACACAGTACCTAGCTCTTTAGTTAGTGCACACACTTTGCTCCCTGTACACAGTACCTAGCTTTTTAGTTAGTGCACACACTTTGCTCCCTGTACACAGTACCTAGCTTTTTAGTTAGTGCACACACTTTGCTCCCTGTACACAGTACGTAACTCTTTAGTTAGTGCACACACTTGCTCCCTGTACACAGTACATAGCTCTTTAGTTAGTGCACACACTTGGTCCCTGTACATAGTACCTAGCTCTTTAGTTAGTGTATACACTTTGCTCCCTGTACACAGTACCTAGCTCCTTAGTTAGTGCACACACTTGGTCCCTGTAGTTGCACATTCTATCTGTTTTTTGTGCTTACTCTTTTTGCACACAGTTGCTCTTTTTGCACACACATGCGGGCTCTCTTTTGCACACCTCTGCTTTCTATGCTTCTGTAGAGGTTTATTGCACTTGCCCATGATTACTTTTTGCTCTAGTCCCCGAGCTGTCCGGGGTGGACACTTTTTTTTATACTTTCATGTTTCTGATTACGACTTGCTCTTCCTTTCTGAAAATGTTCGTGTGCTGTCCCCACCGCTCAGATATGACTCAGATTTACTTTTTTTGGAACGCGGACTAAATGCAGAAATCTCTTCATTGTATTTCAGGCACACAAACAAATGGTCTGGACTTTCAGAAGCAACCGGTGCCTGTCGGGGCGGCCATTTCATCAGCCCAAGCACAGGCCTTCCTCGGACATCTCCACCAGGTAAAGGCGGCACCTGAAAACAGGGATTAGGATGACGTAGCCCTTTAGTGTGTACAGGTGGCTGGACCTACATGGAGACTTGGGTCATGTGACTACAGGTCCAACACAACCCAAAAAATTAGTGAAGTGGGTTTTGGGTCATTTGTTAAAGGGATTATCCGGTTTTCTACTATTGACCTTGCTATAGTGAGTTCATGGGGGTTTTCTGCTGTGACTGGGCCGATGTTTTTGCAGCTCACTCTCCGTTCAGAGACCCCATCAAAAACCGGCAAACAAATAAAGTAATGCAAAGGTGACACTTTCATCAAGCGGTGGATCCCATTCTAATTGGTAGGGTCCATTGGAATCCTCTCGTCTGCATGATTCTAGTAGTCCATTTGACTGTTGTGGTCCTCCAATGGACCAGAACAACGGACACCCTGACTCGAGTGTGAACCTAGCATAGCTCTGCTTGTTGAAGTGAAACCAAACTGCTGAAGACGTGTTATGAAGATGTCGGGTTGAATATCAGAGGACTGTATTGATGTTGCTATATGAGGGCGGGGCTTAATTTTAAGGCTCCTCCCACAGCGGAAAAGACTTGATTGCAAATGATGCACCCTAAGAATACGATCGGTGACATCTCAGATCTTGTGTCTTATAAGAGCGCCGTCAGTGCAGGGTTATGGCGCGGCTGGAGTTCTGCTGTAAGTCTTGTAGGCGGTGCGTGTTCCTCGGTGTTGTGGGACGTCCAGACAGGACTCTTTGTATCTAGGCGTCCCTTCTTCTGTATCTGGTGTAGCAGTGTCATGGTGGGGGCGGCTTACCTGAATTGTTGCCTGGTCAGGAGGGGGTTTCTGTACAGTCCAGGGGAGGGGGCCGCCTTGCACCATTCTTGAGGCTCTCATATAGGATCTCCTCCAGACCCTGCTGCTTCGTTGTCGACCCTGGCCAAAGGGGCTCCATCTAATAGTCACAGAGCTCCGACTCCCCCAAAAAGGAATTTCTTACATATATTTTTGGTCAGCAGGCCTGTCGATTCAGGACCCTAAACCACCCACCGCTCCTTATGGAATGGGGGGTTTAGTGTCCCAAATCGCAGTCATCCATGAGAAGGAGTCTGAGAAGTCTCATCGGACTCCTCTGTTACGCTCCTGGCGCCTGCGCAGTTCTTCATTGAAGTCGGGGTTGTAAACCGGTGGTACACTGTGCATGCACCAATGGGACTCCAATCCCTGATTGATTGATCACCTGCACCGGTTTCCTCTCTCTTGATAGGGATCCAGTGTAGGGATCCACTCCAGGATCTCGTGTCTTCTGGGATGTTTTTTCTTGCTGGATCTTTTTTGGTTGTTTTATAAAGGTGTTTCTCGGATATTGAGCGCACCTTCCTTTTTCCTGGCCATGGTACAGCTCAGTCCCATTCAAGGAGATGGGGCAGAGTCAGCACTTTTTGCAGACCCTTAATGCAGCACGATGTGTTAGAGGTTTTTGCAAGGGTAAGGAAGGGGTTATTGGTGTTTTTTATTTCTAGAAACAGCACCACCCTTGATTGTGGGCTGTCTTTGGTATTGTAAGTAGATTGTGATATCCAGCCAATAGCAAGTTTAACCCTTTGTGAGCCAGGTGTTGACTGAATTCACCCGCTGTGTTTGCGCTGTATTCTAGGTCCAGCTCGCTGGCACGAGTTTACAGGCCGCTGCACAGTCCTTAAATGTACAGGTAAGAATCCTAAAGACGCTCGCCAGGCGTCCTCCATCTTGAGTGGAGGTCCGGTGCTGTAATCCATACGCACGGCAGATATTAGGTGCACCTTTATATGCCGCTGGCGGTCGCTCTAATATCCCGTGGTCGTGGCTTACAGTACGCTGGCGCTGACTGCTGCATGTCACCAATATGCCTGATCTAGCATGCTTACATTGATTTTTTTCTTATTTTTTGGGTTAATTTTTGGCTGCCCATGTGCATGTGCTTGGACTGGTGATCCCATAACCTTGTCTGGAATGAAGGGGTTGAATCTGTAACTTTTTGGAAAGTCTGTTTAGATAACGTAGATCTAAAATGGGATGTATAACATGTCAAGAACCAGAAAAGTGCAAACCTGCAGTCCCATGCAACAAAGACTGGACCTTGCATGAGCAGGCAGAGACGCTCGCACTTCATGTGGTTTTGTTTCTTGCTGCCTATACAAGTGTGTACATACCATAGAGGAAGAACATGGGGCCCTCAGACAGACGGGGGCCCTGCTTTGTTTGGATCCATCAGTATTGCTGCTGGCAGAACCCAAAGTAAACAAGGAATGAAGAATTGACTAAGGGTCATAGAGAAGGAGTAAATCAACACACGGCCCTTTGGGGCCACAGCGCTCAGAGCCAGCGGGATGTCGCTAGGGATTGTAGCAGATAATCGGACATAGACTGTGGTGGGATATCCCTCCCTCTCCGTCTATTACAGCCATAGGACATAATCAGACAGGACATCCCCTTTAAGAGTGAGTTCAGAGATCTCCTATGTTGTGCAGGTGTCCTGGGCACTGCCATTCTGCAGGAAGTTACCGTACTGTGCACATGGGGAGAGTTGTTCATGTAGCAGGACCAAAGCCGATATTCTCTGCAGATCTTACCCCATCAGTGTACAAAGACTCCATCCGCCACCTGTGCTCCGGGCCTAGATGCAGAGACTCCTTCCATATTCTCATATTACTACAGATTTGTGTTTTAGGAAGGAGTGAACATATAATGTCCTTTTTACTTGCCCATATACAGTGTAATGCCCCCACACAGTGTAATGTCCCCATCACTGGTCCCCTCACAGTAAAGTGCCCCTATCACTGGTCCCCTCACAGTACAGTGCCCCCTTCACTGGTCCCCTCACAGTACAGTGCCCCCTTCACTGGTCCCCTCACAGTACAGTGCCCCCTTCACTGGTCCCCTCACAGTATGGTTCCCCCTTCACTGGTCCCCACACAGTGTAATGTCCCCTTCACTGGTCCCCTCACAGTACGGTGCACCCTTCACTGGTCCCCTCACAGTAAAGTGCCCCCATCACTGGTCCCCTCACAGTACAGTGCCCCCTTCACTGGTCCCCTCACAGTACAGTGCCCCCTTCACTGGTCCCCTCACAGTACGGTTCCCCCTTCACTGGTCCCCACACAGTGTAATGTCCCCTTCACTGGTCCCCTCACAGTACGGTGTCCCCATCACTGGTCCCCTCACAGTAAAGTGCCCCCATCACTGGTCCCCTCACAGTACAGTGCCCCCTTCACTGGTCCCCTCACAGTACAGTGCCCCCTTCACTGGTCCCCTCACAGTACAGTGCCCCCTTCACTGGTCCCCTCACAGTATGGTTCCCCCTTCACTGGTCCCCACACAGTGTAATGTCCCCTTCACTGGTCCCCTCACAGTACGGTGCACCCTTCACTGGTCCCCTCATAGTACAGTGCCCCCATCACTGGTCCCCTCACAGTAAAGTGCCCCCTTCACTGGTCCCCACACAATATTTTGCCCCCTTCACTGGTCCCCTCACAGTACGGTGTCCCCATCACTGGTCCCCTCACAGTAAAGTGCCCCCATCACTGGTCCCCTCACAGTACAGTGCCCCCTTCACTGGTCCCCTCACAGTATGGTTCCCCCTTCACTGGTCCCCACACAGTGTAATGTCCCCTTCACTGGTCCCCTCACAGTACGGTGTCCCCATCACTGGTCCCCTCACAGTACGGTGCCCCCATCACTGGTCCCCTCACAGTGTAATGTCCCCTTCACTGGTCCCCTCACAGTACGGTGCACCCTTCACTGGTCCCCTCACAGTACAGTGCCCCCATCACTGGTCCCCTCACAGTACAGTGCCCCCATCACTGGTCCCCTCACAGTAAAGTGCCCCCTTCACTGGTCCCCACACAATATTTTGCCCCCTTCACTGGTCCCCTCACAGTACGGTGCCCCCTCACAATACGGTGCCCCCTTCACTGGTCCCCTCACAGTACAGTGCCCCCTTCACTGGTCCCCACACAATATTTTGCCCCCTTCACTGGTCCCCTCACAGTATGGTTCCCCCTTCACTGGTCCCCACACAGTGTAATGTCCCCTTCACTGGTCCCCTCACAGTACGGTGTCCCCATCACTGGTCCCCTCACAGTACAGTGCCCCCTTCACTGGTCCCCTCACAGTACAGTGCCCCCTTCACTGGTCCCCTCACAGTACAGTGCCCCCTTCACTGATCCCCACACAATATTTTGCCCCCTTCACTGGTCCCCTCACAGTACGGTGTCCCCATCACTGGTCCCCTCACAGTAAAGTGCCCCCATCACTGGTCCCCTCACAGTACAGTGCCCCCATCACTGGTCCCCTCACAGTACAGTGCCCCCATCACTGGTCCCCTCACAGTACAGTGCCCCCATCACTGGTCCCCTCACAGTACAGTGCCCCCTTCACTGGTCCCCTCACAGTACAGTGCCCCCTTCACTGGTCCCCTCACAGTATGGTTCCCCCTTCACTGGTCCCCACACAGTACGGTGCCCCCATCACTGGTCCCCACACAGTGTAATGTCCCCATCACTGGTCCCCTCACAGTACGGTGTCCCCATCACTGGTCCCCTCACAGTACAGTGCCCCCATCACTGGTCCCCTCACAGTACAGTGCCCCCATCACTGGTCCCCTCACAGTACGGTGCCCCCATCACTGGTCCCCACACAGTGTAATGTCCCCTTCACTGGTCCCCTCACAGTACGGTGTCCCCATCACTGGTCCCCTCACAGTACGGTGTCCCCATCACTGGTCCCCTCACAGTACGGTGCCCCCATCACTGGTCCCCTCACAGTACGGTGCCCCCTCACAATACGGTGCCCCCTTCACTGGTCCCCTCACAGTACAGTGCCCCCATCACTGGTCCCCTCACAGTACGGTGCCCCCTCACAATACGGTGCCCCCTTCACTGGTCCCCTCACAGTACAGTGCCCCCTTCACTGGTCCCCTCACAGTATGGTTCCCCCTTCACTGGTCCCCACACAGTGTAATGTCCCCTTCACTGGTCCCCTCACAGTACGGTGTCCCCATCACTGGTCCCCTCACAGTACAGTGCCCCCATCACTGGTCCCCTCACAGTACAGTGCCCCCTTCACTGGTCCCCTCACAGTACGGTGCCCCCATCACTGGTCCCCACACAGTGTAATGTCCCCTTCACTGGTCCCCTCACAGTACGGTACCCCCATCACTTGTCCCCTCACAGTACGGTGCCCCCTCACAATACGATGCCCCCTTCACTGGTCCCCTCACAGTACAGTGCCCCCATCACTGGTCCCCTCACAGTACGGTGCCCCCTCACAATACGGTGCCCCCTTCACTGGTCCCCTCACAATATTTTGCCCCCTTCACTGGTCCCCTCACAGTATGGTTCCCCCTTCACTGGTCCCCACACAGTGTAATGTCTCCTTGACTGGTCCCCTCAAAGTACGGTGTCCCCATCACTGGTCCCCTCACAGTACAGTGCCCCCATCACTGGTCCCCTCACAGTACAGTGCCCCCTTCACTGGTCCCCTCACAGTACGGTTCCCCCTTCACTGGTCCCCACACAGTGTAATGTCCCCTTCACTGGTCCCCTCACAGTACGGTGCACCCTTCACTGGTCCCCTCATAGTACAGTGCCCCCATCACTGGTCCCCTCACAGTACGGTGCCCCCTTCACTGGTCCCCTCACAGTACAGTGCCCCCATCACTGGTCCCCTCACAGTACGGTGCCCCCTCACAATACGGTGCCCCCTTCACTGGTCCCCTCACAGTACAGTGCCCCCTTCACTGGTCCCCTCACAGTACGGTTCCCCCTTCACTGGTCCCCACACAGTGTAATGTCCCCTTCACTGGTCCCCTCACTGTACGGTGTCCCCATCACTGGTCCCCTCACAGTACAGTGCCCCCATCACTGGTCCCCTCACAGTACAGTGCCCCCTTCACTGGTCCCTCACAGTACGGTGCCCCCATCACTGGTCCCCACACAGTGTAATGTCCCCTTCACTGGTCCCCTCACTGTACGGTGTCCCCATCACTGGTCCCCTCACAGTACAGTGCCCCCATCACTGGTCCCCTCACAGTACGGTGCCCCCATCACTGGTCCCCTCACAATACGGTGCCCCCTTCACTGGTCCCCTCACAGTACAGTGCCCCCATCACTGGTCCCCTCACAGTACGGTGCCCCCTCACAATACGGTGCCCCCTTCACTGGTCCCCTCACAGTACAGTGCCCCCTTCACTGGTCCCCTCACAGTATGGTTCCCCCTTCACTGGTCCCCACACAGTGTAATGTCCCCTTCACTGGTCCCCTCACAGTACGGTGTCCCCATCACTGGTCCCCTCACAGTACAGTGCCCCCTTCACTGGTCCCCACACAGTACGGTGCCCCCTTCACCGGTCCCCTCACAGTACAGTGCCCCCTTCACTGGTCCCCTCACAGTACGGTGCCCCCATCACTGGTCCCCTCACAGTACGGTGCCCCCTTCACTGGTCCCCACACAGTACGGTGCCCCCTTCACTGGTCCCCTCACAGTACGGTGCCCCCTTCACTGGTCCCCTCACAGTACAGTGCCCCCCTTCACCGGTCCCCTCACAGTACAGTGCCCCCTTCACCGGTCCCCTCACAGTACAGTGCCCCCATCACTGGTCCCCTCACAGTACAGTGCCCCCATCACTGGTCCCCTCACAGTAAAGTGCCCCCTTCACTGGTCCCCACACAATATTTTGCCCCCTTCACTGGTCCCCTCACAGTACGGTGTCCCCATCACTGGTCCCCTCACAGTAAAGTGCCCCCTTCACTGGTCCCCTCACAGTACGGTGCCCCCTCACAATACGGTGCCCCCTTCACTGGTCCCCTCACAGTACAGTGCCCCCTTCACTGGTCCCCTCACAGTATGGTTCCCCCTTCACTGGTCCCCACACAGTGTAATGTCCCCTTCACTGGTCCCCTCACTGTACGGTGTCCCCTTCACTGGTCCCCTCACTGTACGGTGTCCCCATCACTGGTCCCCTCACAGTACAGTGCCCCCATCACTGGTCCCCTCACAGTACAGTGCCCCCTTCACTGGTCCCTCACAGTACGGTGCCCCCATCACTGGTCCCCACACAGTGTAATGTCCCCTTCACTGGTCCCCTCACAGTACAGTGCCCCCATCACTGGTCCCCTCACAGTACGGTGCCCCCATCACTGGTCCCCTCACAATACGGTGCCCCCTTCACTGGTCCCCTCACAGTACAGTGCCCCCATCACTGGTCCCCTCACAGTACGGTGCCCCCTCACAATACGGTGCCCCCTTCACTGGTCCCCTCACAGTACAGTGCCCCCTTCACTGGTCCCCTCACAGTATGGTTCCCCCTTCACTGGTCCCCACACAGTGTAATGTCCCCTTCACTGGTCCCCTCACAGTACGGTGTCCCCATCACTGGTCCCCTCACAGTACAGTGCCCCCTTCACTGGTCCCCTCACAATACAGTGCCCCCTTCACTGGTCCCCTCACAGTACGGTTCCCCCTTCACTGGTCCCCACACAGTGTAATGTCCCCATCACTGGTCCCCTCACAGTACGGTGCACCCTTCACTGGTCCCCTCATAGTACAGTGCCCCCATCACTGGTCCCCTCACAGTACAGTGCCCCCATCACTGGTCCCCTCACAATACGGTGCCCCCTTCACTGGTCCCCTCACAGTACAGTGCCCCCATCACTGGTCCCCTCACAGTACGGTGCCCCCTTCACTGGTCCCCACACAGTATGGTTCCCCCTTCACTGGTCCCCTCACAGTACAGTGCCCCCATCACTGGTCCCCTCACAGTACGGTGCCCCCTCACAATACGGTGCCCCCTTCACTGGTCCCCTCACAGTACAGTGCCCCCTTCACTGGTCCCCTCACAGTATGGTTCCCCCTTCACTGGTCCCCTCACAGTACAGTGCCCCCTTCACTGGTCCCCTCACAGTATGGTTCCCCCATCACTGGTCCCCTCACAGTACGGTGCCCCCTCACAATACGGTGCCCCCTTCACTGGTCCCCTCACAGTACAGTGCCCCCTTCACTGGTCCCCTCACAGTATGGTTCCCCCTTCACTGGTCCCCTCACAGTACGGTGTCCCCATCACTGGTCCCCTCACAGTACAGTGCCCCCTTCACTGGTCCCCTCACAATACAGTGCCCCCTTCACTGGTCCCCTCACAGTACGGTTCCCCCTTCACTGGTCCCCACACAGTGTAATGTCCCCATCACTGGTCCCCTCACAGTACGGTGCACCCTTCACTGGTCCCCTCATAGTACAGTGCCCCCATCACTGGTCCCCTCACAGTACAGTGCCCCCATCACTGGTCCCCTCACAGTAAAGTGCCCCCTTCACTGGTCCCCACACAATATTTTGCCCCCTTCACTGGTCCCCTCACAGTAAAGTGCCCCCTTCACTGGTCCCCACACAATATTTTGCCCCCATCACTGGTCCCCTCACAGTAAAGTTCCCCCATCACTGGTCCCCTCACAGTACAGTGCCCCCTTCACTGGTCCCCACACGGTGTAATGTCCCCTTCACTGGTCCCCTCACAGTACGGTGTCCCCATCACTGGTCCCCTCACAGTACAGTGCCCCCATCACTGGTCCCCTCACAATACGGTGCCCCCTTCACTGGTCCCCTCATAGTATGGTTCCCCCTTCACTGGTCCCCACACAGTGTAATGTCCCCTTCACTGGTCCCCTCACAGTACGGTGTCCCCATCACTGGTCCCCTCACAGTACAGTGCCCCCATCACTGGTCCCCTCACAGTACAGTGCCCCCTTCACTGGTCCCCTCACAGTACGGTGCCCCCTCACAATACGGTGCCCCCTTCACTGGTCCCCTCATAGTATGGTTCCCCCTTCACTGGTCCCCACACAGTGTAATGTCCCCTTCACTGGTCCCCTCACAGTACGGTGCACCCTTCACTGGTCCCCTCATAGTACAGTGCCCCCATCATTGGTCCCCTCACAGTACGGTGCCCCCTTCACTGGTCCCCTCACAGTACAGTGCCCCCATCACTGGTCCCCTCACAGTACGGTGCCCCCTCACAATACGGTGCCCCCTTCACTGGTCCCCTCACAGTACAGTGCCCCCTTCACTGGTCCCCTCACAGTATGGTTCCCCCTTCACTGGTCCCCACACAGTGTAATGTCCCCTTCACTGGTCCCCTCACAGTACAGTGCCCCCTTCACTGGTCCCCTAACAATACAGTGCCCCCTTCACTGGTCCCCTCACAGTACGGTTCCCCCTTTACTGGTCCCCACACAGTGTAATGTCCCCTTCACTGGTCCCCTCACAGTACGGTGCATCCTTCACTGGTCCCCTCACAGTACAGTGCCCCCATCACTGGTCCCCTCACAGTACAGTGCCCCCATCACTGGTCCCCTCACAGTAAAGTGCCCCCTTCACTGGTCCCCACACAATATTTTGCCCCCATCACTGGTCCCCTCACAGTACAGTGCCCCCTTCACTGGTCCCCACACAGTGTAATGTCCCCTTCACTGGTCCCCTCACAGTACGGTGCCCCCATCACTGGTCCCCTCACAGTACAGTGCCCCCATCACTGGTCCCCTCACAGTACAGTGCCCCCATCACTGGTCCCCTCACAGTAAAGTGCCCCCTTCACTGGTCCCCACACAATATTTTGCCCCCATCACTGGTCCCCTCACAGTACAGGGCCCCCTTCACTGGTCCCCACACAGTGTAATGTCCCCTTCACTGGTCCCCTCACAGTACGGTGTCCCCATCACTGGTCCCCTCACAGTACAGTGCCCCCATCACTGGTCCCCTCACAGTACAGTGCCCCCATCACTGGTCCCCTCACAGTAAAGTGCCCCCTTCACTGGTCCCCACACAATATTTTGCCCCCATCACTGGTCTCACAGTACGGTGCCCCCATCACTGGTCCCCTCACAGTACGGTGCCCCCTTCACTGGTCCCCTCACAGTATGGTTCCCCCTTCACTGGTCCCCTCACAGTACGGTGCCCCCTTCACTGGTCCCCACACAGTACGGTGCCCCCATCACTGGTCCCCTCACAGTACAGTGCCCCCCTTCACTGGTCCCCTCACAGTACAGTGCCCCCTTCACTGGTCCCCTCACAGTACGGTGCCCCCATCACTGGTCCCCTCACAGTACGGTGCCCCCTTCACTGGTCCCCACACAGTATGGTTCCCCCTTCACTGGTCCCCTCACAGTACAGTGCCCCCATCACTGGTCCCCTCACAGTACGGTGCCCCCTCACAATACGGTGCCCCCTTCACTGGTCCCCTCACAGTACAGTGCCCCCCTTCACTGGTCCCCTCACAGTACGGTGCCCCCTTCACTGGTCCCCACACAGTACGGTGCCCCCTTCACTGGTCCCCACACAGTACGGTGCCCCCTTCACCGGTCCCCTCACAGTACAGTGCCCCCATCACTGGTCCCCTCACAGTACGGTGCCCCCTTCACTGGTCCCCACACAGTACGGTGCCCCCTTCACTGGTCCCCTCACAGTACAGTGCCCCCCTTCACCGGTCCCCTCACAGTACAGTGCCCCCTTCACCGGTCCCCTCACAGTACAGTGCCCCCATCACTGGTTCCCGCACGATATAATTCTCACTTTACTGGCCCCTACATGGTATATGGCAGGACATAAGGTACAATGTTCCCTGGTGCCGCCCTGGTGGAGGGCCTGGATTAATCCAATAGTTAAAATGTCCAATTTCTTCTTTTTTGTGTGTTTTTTTTTTTGGGGGGGGCTTACCATTCAACCCACCCCTGCTGGGACCCTCCTTATCACTGGAGCTCCATGCAATCGTGTAGGTTCCATTATATCCGAGGACTCCCTTGTATTTGCCACCCAGCTTTCCCAGGATCAGATGTGGCAATGTTCTGCTCACCACAGTTTGCACTTGAGGGTGTGTGAAGTCTTTCCCGGGCTCCGCGGGATCTGTAATGAGCAGTTTTCTATCTGCAAACATTGCTGTCCTGCTGGAGGGGGGTGGGGGGCGGCATATCGGGGACATGACGACCCATCTCCTGGCAATGCCTCCCACCGTCTCCTCTTCTCCCCATGCTTTCATTAGACTCATTTATCCTGAGCCCCGAGCTCGCTTCCTATTCATTCTCCTAAATGCGTTATCACTTAAGTAAGCGGGTGTCAATGCCGCAGGGCACCGCGTGCGCTCTCCAAACGTAGAGATAATGGAGCCCCCTAACTGAAGTCGTCAGGAGAGGTCCCTTATTGTATTGCACAGGGCCGGGGTGAGATGTGGGGACGTGGCCCGTACCTCTCTTACCTATCTGCAAGCGATCCTCAACTCAGCCATTCACAGACTACAATGGGTTCTGAGTCACCCCACCGCCACCCCCCAAACGGCGCTGAAAGGAAGGTAGAGCTGCGGATGGGGAGGGGGCAGAGCGGTTACCATGCAGCTACCATGACCTTCCATTTCCACTGAAAGAAGCTTTAAAATTGTCTGTCGTTGCCATGGTAAAACTTTTTTTTTTTTTTTTTTTGCCGGTCCCCCCCCTTCTCCCACTCGAGAGGGATGTTGGCAAACAGGCAGCATCTCCGGAGCAGAATGTTTACTGTCCTGTACTGTAATTATCTGCCAATGACTGGCAGAATTAATCAGAGCTTTATGTTAATTATCCGCTCTGCGCTCCCCGAAACAGGTGCTGGAAAATATGCAAATTAATGCAGAATGCAAATGCACCGCCTAACCGGTTTTAATTACCATAAAACGTGCGCGCTCTCTTCTTCTCTCCTCCTGACAACAGCTTTTCAGACTTGTGACTACTGTCACACCTTCTCTGCATTGGCAGCCGTGCGGCTGCGCTGCAATCTATTGTTCCCCCGAGAACGACGGAGTGACAGGAAGTGTAGAAAAGTGCCTGAAACCCCCCCCCCCCAAAACACCCCCCCCAAACACCTCCCTCCTGGTCATTACTTTGTCACGTCTCTCCAACGCTGAGTGACTTTCACTTTGCCGTTCTTTTTAAAGTTTTTGCCGTAATTGGTTCAGTGTGGGCGGCAGTCGAAAAAAGGGTTAAATGTAAGAGCGTGAAGAGGGAACATGTAAAATGGGGCGCGATATATGCATCAGTGTGTTCATCGTAGTGTCAAGGAGTACTAAGAGGTAATGAAGAGTCAATGTCCACGAGAGACAGAAAAACTATGGTGGAACGGAGAGAGAGAGAACATCTATAGAAGAGTCATCAAACCACTGCAACATTTGTACAACATGCGGGGGGCATAATCATAACCATTCATCGTGAGGAGCGGGAAATAGGAAGTGACAGTCATCACACATAAAAGCAGCTGTCGCTGTTATAAGACCATTCAGCTCCTATGTACAAGAATATAACTACTATAATACTACTCCTATGTACAAGAATATAACTAATATACAGTCCTATGAAAAAGTTTGGGCACCCCTATTAATCTTAATCATTTTTTGTTCTAAATATTTTGGTGTTTATAACAGCCATTTCAGTTTGATATATCTAATAACTGATGGACACAGTAATATTTCAGGATTGAAATGAGGTTTATTGTACTAACAGAAAATGTGCAATATGCATTAAACCAAAATTTGACCGGTGCAAAAGTATGGGCACCCTTATCATTTTATTGATTTGAATTCCCCTAACTACTTTTTACTGACTTACTGAAGCACAAAATTGGTTTTGTAACCTCAGTGAGCTTTGAACTTCATAGCCAGATGTATCCAATCATAAGAAAAGGTATTTAAGGTGGCCAATTGCAAGTTGATCTCCTATTTGAATCTCCTCTGAAGAGTGGCATCATGGGCTACTCAAAACAACTCTCAAATGATCTGAAAACAAAGATTGTTCAACATAGTTGTTCAGGGGAAGGATACAAAAAGTTGTCTCAGAGATTTAACCTGTCAGTTTCCACTGTGAGGAACATAGTAAGGAAATGGAAGACCACAGGGACAGTTCTTGTTAAGCCCAGAAGTGGCAGGCCAAGAAAAATATCAGAAAGGCAGAGAAGAAGAATGGTGAGAACAGTCAAGGACAATCCACAGACACCTCCAAAGAGCTGCAGCATCATCTTGCTGCAGATGGTGTCACTGTGCATCGGTCAACTATACAGCGCACTTTGCACAAATAGAAGCTGTATGGGAGAGTGATGAGAAAGAAGCCGTTTCTGCACGTACGCCACAAATAGAGTTGCCTGAGGTATGAAAAAGCACATTTGGACAAGGCAGCTTCATTTTGGAAACAAAAATTGAGTTGTTTGGTTATAAAAAAAAAGGCGTTATGCATGGCGTCCAAAAAGAAACAGCATTCCAAGAAAAACACATGCTACCCACTGTAAAATTTGGTGGAGGTTCCATCATGCTTTGGGGCTGTGTGGCCAATGCCGGCACCGGGAATCTTGTTAAAGTTGAGGGTCGCATGGATTCCACTCAGTATCAGCAGATTCTTGAGAATAATGTTCAAGAATCAGTGACGAAGTTGAAGTTACGCCGGGGATGGATATTTCAGCAAGACAATGATCCAAAACACTGCTCCAAATCCTCAGGCATTCATGCAGAGGAACAATGACAATGTTCTGGAATGGCCATCCCAGTCCCCAGACCTGAATATCATTGAACATCTGTGGGATGATTTGAAGCGGGCTGTCCATGCTCGGCGACCATCTAACTTAACTGAACTTGAATTGTTTGTCCAAAATACCTTTATCCAGGATCCAGGAACTGATTAAAAGCTACAGGAAGCGACTAGAGGCTGTTAACTTTGCAAAAGGAGGATCTACTAAATATTAATGTCACTTTTCTGTTGAGGTGCCCATATTTTTGCACCGGTCAAATTTTGGTTTAATGCATATTGCACATTTTCTGTTAGTACAATAAACCTCATTTCAATCCTGAAATATTACTGTGTCCATCAGTTATTAGATATATCAAACTGAAATGGCTGTTGCAAACACCAAAATATTTAGAACTAAAAATGATTAAGATTAATAGGGGTGCCCAAACTTTTTCATAGGACTGTAATACTACTCCTATGTACAAGAATATAACTACTATAATACTACCTCTTATGTACAAGAATATAACTACTATAATACTACCTCCTATGTACAAGAATATAACTACTATAATACTACTCCTATGTACAAGAATATAACTACTATAATACTACTCCTATGTACAAGAATATAACTACTATAATACTACTCCTATGTACAAGAATATAACTACTATAATACTACTTCCTATGTACAAGAATATAACTACTATAATACTACTCCTATGTACAAGAATATAACTACTATAATACTACTCCTATGTACAAGAATATAACTACTATAATACTACTCCTATGTACAAGAATATAACTACTATAATACTACTCCTATGTACAAGAATATAACTACTATAATACTGCCCCCTATATACAAGAATATAACTACTATAATACTGCTCCTATGTACAAGAATATAACTACTATAATACTCCCTCCTATGTACAAGAATATAACTACTATAATACTACCTCCTATGTACAAGAATATAACTACTATAATACTGCTCCTATGTACAAGAATATAACTACTATAATACTACTCCTATGTACAAGAATATAACTACTATAATACTACCTCCTATGTACAAGAATATAACTACTATAATACTAGTCCTATGTACAAGAATATAACTACTATAATACTAGTCCTATGTACAAGAATATAACTACTATAATACTACCTCCTATGTACAAGAATATAACTACTATAATACTGCTCCTATGTACAAGAATATAACTACTATAATACTACCTCCTATGTACAAGAATATAACTACTATAATACTACCTCCTATGTACAAGAATATAACTACTATAATACTACTCCTATGTACAAGAATATAACTACTATAATACTACCTCCTATGTACAAGAATATAACTACTATAATACTACTCCTATGTACAAGAATATAACTACTATAATACTACTCCTATGTACAAGAATATAACTACTATAATACTGCTTCTATGTACAAGAATATAACTACTATAATACTGCTTCTATGTACAAGGATATAACTACTATAATACTACCTCCTATGTACAAGAATATAACTACTATAATACTACTCCTATGTACAAGAATATAACTACTATAATACTACTCCTATGTACAAGAATATAACTACTATAATACTGCTTCTATGTACAAGAATATAACTACTATAATACTACTCCTATGTACAAGAATATAACTACTATAATACTACCCCCTATATACAAGAATATAACTACTATAATACTACCTCCTATGTACAAGAATATAACTACTATAATACTACTCCTATGTACAAGGATATAACTACTATAATACTAGTCCTATGTACAAGAATATAACTACTATAATACTGCTCCTATATAGAAGAATATAACTACTATAATACTAGTCCTATGTATAAGAATATAACTACTATAATACTGCTCCTATGTACAAGAATATAACTACTATAATACTGCTCCTATGTACAGGTATATAACTACTATTATACTACCTCCTATATTCAGGGCAGGATTATCTTATCTTATAACTGTTGTTTGTCTTGTTTCTCCTACCATTCATATATATAGAGTGAGATTATTCAGTAGATGTGGCTTATAGCGGTTACATATTATTCTGTTCCGGTTCTATATGGCGCTGTGTTTGGTCTCCTCACATTTGTCACCTTGTTCTGTATCTCATCGTCCATCTCCTCGCTCCGGCACAGATTATATGCACAATCATGGTGCGCAGGCTGGGTGTTGCGGCACGTCTATACGTTTCCCAGTCCCAATCACTCACATTATGACACATAAATGGGAGTTTGCAGGCGGAGCGCTCCCTGGAGGAGAACATTCATGAGTGTTAATGCTTTTCTCCCAGCCGACAAATCAATTTTATCTCTCGTTTTGATGCAGATTCTTTGTGACTGCAAAAAAATGTCTTCATTAGGTAAAATTACGCAGCGCGTTTAAGGGTCTCCGAGGACACAGCCGCACGTCTCGGCCTCGCGGACTCTTCTGCTCTCTCTGTAAATGTTTGGTTGTAGTGTATTGGACCATCAATGGTGATCACGCTCCAATTTATATTGGTGCAAGAACTCCCGTCATACTCCATTATGGTGCAATGTGATGTCTTGGTGCACCTCCCCTCCCCCATCTTCTTTTATTGATCAGTCCATAATCTGTAAAAAGAAACAAAAAATAAAATGTTTAAATTGTTTTAATTAATAAATCCACCATTTGTGTCTGCAGCTTCTTGGAAGATCTACATGTGTCTCTCCATGGTCACAGACTACAATCGTACCACATGTAGTCTGATCCTGCCCTCGTGTCTCCGCTGTCTTACGGGACTGCCTAGTCAGACTGCACAGGGTTTGCTTGTCGTCTGTAGTCGTGGAGTCGCATCAGGCAGCGTAGGTCCTGTGTGCACAGCAAGTGAGGAGAGTCTAAGAAATGGATATTTGCAAAGTTGCTTCACTTGTTTTTAATTTTGCATGTGAGTGATAAAGGATTGTAGAAGCGCGTTCCTGTAAGATCTGACTATAGAAGAGCTGGGGCAGAAAAAAGGGGCAATAAAGTGGCCTTAAATAAATACACCCGGTTGCATAAAGAAATAAAACCCTAAAGCAGCAAATCTAGTGATGACTAGTGAGTGGTTGGTGTTGCGGCTGTCCCTCTGGGTGGCGGCGGGGCCGATAGGGCGGTGGGGAGTGATGGCGCTCCTAGTAATGAGATTGCAGCTGAGAAGTCTATTAGTAGTAAGTGGCCGTGTCTGTGAGCAGATGGCTACTTACACAGCCCTCAGATACAAATATGTCGGCCGTGCCTTCACCGCCGGGGCATGTCACGCTAACCGCCTTCCCCTGCCTCCTCCAATTACCCGCACAATACGGCCTCACCTAATTATCATTTGTTTCACCCTCTCATGTAAATACCTCTTGACGAGATAAACGCTGACTGAGGAGCGCTGATACGGCGTATACTGCCGGCGGGGAGGGGGGTATACGGTGTCCTTACACAAGTGGAGCACACTGACCTGGAATCTGCTGCCTCTGCTCTCGCTGTACTTCTATCTTCCCCCTCTTATATCCAAAATATGAAACCGTCTGCCGCAACGTCATGTACTTTGTTACAATGTCTCACTG
This sequence comes from Leptodactylus fuscus, assembly GCF_031893055.1. NCBI lineage: Eukaryota > Metazoa > Chordata > Amphibia > Anura > Leptodactylidae > Leptodactylus > Leptodactylus fuscus. The sequence goes on from NC_134266.1 coordinate 1,691,323, forward strand.
CAATTCTGTGCTGTTAGTGAATGGAAACATTCTGATGTGTCTCCATGGTTACAGACTACAATCCGCGCCGGTGTAGTCTGATCTCTCCGTTCTTGCCTCCTCTTTCTCAGTCTGTAAGTTGTGACGTCCTGAAGAGAACTGACGGAGTAAGCTATGACCGGAGGATCAGACTACCCGAGGTTACCTGTTGTCTGTCTGATGTTACTCTAGAGAGTCTAGATCAATGATGGCGAACCTTTTAGAGACCGAGTGCCCAAACTGCGACCCAAAATCCACTAAATGTAACCTTAGTACTGTGCGGATCCACAAGTAATTACAGTCATGTGAATGGGGCTTTACAGAGCTGTCAATAATACAAACACCTGCACTGAGAGGTGACGCTCGCGCCATTGTGTACTATGATCAATTAATTTACACTATTTACACCGCACGGGATCTGTTCTATAGTGACCGTGTAATATTCTTATATCTTGTACTAATATCACGTCTGCTAGAAAAGAGATACTGTGTGATATAAATAGTGAGGGGACCCCACACAGGATTATATGCTCCACAGTAGCCCCCCAGTGTTATATGCTCCACAGTAGCCCCCCAGTGTTATATGCTCCACAGTATCACAGTAGCCCCCAGTGTTATATGCTCCACAGTAGCCTCCCAGTGTTATATGCTCCACAGCAGCCTCCCAGTGTTATATGCTCCACAGTAGCCCCCCAGTGTTATATGCTCCACAGTAGCCCCCCAGTGTTATATGCTCCACAGTAGCCTCCCAGTGTTATATGCTCCACAGTAGCCCCCCAGTGTTATATGCTCCACAGTAGCCTCCCAGTGTTATATGCTCCACAGTAGCCCCCCAGTGTTATATGCTCCACAGTAGCCCCCCAGTGTTATATGCTCCACAGTACCACAGTAGCCCCCCAGTGTTATATGCTCCACAGTAGCCCCCCAGTGTTATATGCTCCGCAGTACCACAGTAGCCCCCCAGTGTTATATGCTCCACAGTAGCCCCCCAGTATTATATGCTCCACAGTACCACAGTAGCCCCCCAGTGTTATATGCTCCACAGTAGCCCCCCAGTATTATATGCTCCACAGTACCACAGTAGCCCCCCAGTGTTATATGCTCCACAGTACCACAGTAGCCCCCCAGTGTTATATGCTCCACAGTACCACAGTAGCCCCCCAGTGTTATATGCTCCACAGTACCACAGTAGCCACCCAGTATTATATGCTCCATAGTAGCCCCCCACAGAATTATATGCTCCACAGTATCACAGTAGCCCCCCCCAGTGTTATATGCTCCACAGTAGCCCCCCAGTGTTATATGCTCCACAGTAGCCCCCCAATGTTATATGCTCCACAGTAGCCCCCCAGTGTTATATGCTCCACAGTAGCCTCCCAGTGTTATATGCTCCACAGTAGCCTCCCAGTGTTATATGCTCCACAGTAGCCTCCCAGTGTTATATGCTCCGCAGTACCACAGTAGCCCCCCAGTGTTATATGCTCCACAGTAGCCCCCCAGTATTATATGCTCCACAGTACCACAGTAGCCCCCCAGTGTTATATGCTCCACAGTAGCCCCCCAGTGTTACATGCTCCACAGTACCACAGTAGCCCCCCAGTGTTATATGCTCCACAGTACCACAGTAGCCCCCCAGTGTTATATGCTCCACAGTACCACAGTAGCCCCCCAGTGTTATATGCTCCACAGTACCACAGTAGCCCCCCAGTGTTATGTGCTCCACAGTAGCCCCCCAGTGTTATATGCTCCACAGTAGGCCCACCACACAGTATTATACGCTCCGTAGTAGCCCCCCACAGGATTATATGCTCCAGAGTGGCACCCACACACAGTATTATATGCTTATAAATACGCCTCCCCCCAGTATTATAAGCTCCTCAGTACGCCCCCTCCCACACACAGTATTATATGCTCCTCAATACACATCCTCCCCGTGTTATATGCTCCTCAGTACGTATCCCCTCAGTATTATATGCTCATTAATACGCCCCCCAGTATTATAAGCTCTTTAGTATCACACACACACAGTCACACACTCTCATACTCACCCATGAAGAGCCGCCGGCGTCCACCTCCTTTTCAACGCGGGTGCTGATGACGTCATCATTTGCGCATCGGGGCAGAGGTCAAACTCTGCAGTCGCATGATCCGTGGCCTACACTGGCAGCTTTCAGCTGTATGTGCATTTGCAGCAGTCGATCATCCATAGGGAATCCTGTACCAGATTTCCCATTGCTGAGCAATCCGGGCGACCGCACGCGTGCCATAGGTTCGCCATCACTGGTCTAGATAGTCATGATTGAGATAGGACTATGGGACGTCTGTTTGCTCCTGAAAACCTGTCCCCATACTATTCCAGCTGACTCTCGTTCATGACTCGTTACAATGTGTCAGAGATCTCACATTTGGCGCTTGGATGTGATCAGGTCACTTTTCAGAAAGTTCCATTCACTGACAGCCAGCGGTGATGTCAGGATGGTAAATGATTGCAGAGATTTTTATTACACAAGGATTAAACTTTACCTAAAAGTGGAAAGTGATAAAGAGGCCTAAATAGGGGAGAGGCACGCTGATCTGTGGCCTCCTCTGTATGTTGTGAGTGACCCTGAGAAAGTAACAAGGACATGATGAGAATTCCGGGCCGTGACCATAACGGGGTTTGTCTTTGTCGCCTGTAGCAACAATATATGTTTTTTATTGGTCCAATGTATCTAAAAAGTAAAAAAGTGTATTAAATTTGCAAAAACAGGGCAACACGGTGGCTCAGTGGTTAGCATGGCAGCCTTGGAGTGCTGGGTTCGAATCCTGCCAAGGACAAACACTTGCAAGGAGTTTGTATGTTCTCCCCGTGTTTGCGTGAGAGAGCGGAGTAAAAGCGTGACCGCAGGATCAGATTCTGTAAGATTTGTGGCCACACATAGGCCCGCACCAGAGCTGCATACACAAAACGGTAGAAATTTTTTTTTATTCCAAAACATCGCAGACATGTTTTTGTTTTTATTTTAAATACATTGGAGCAATAAAAGGCATTGGTTGCAGAAGTATTCATCCCCTTTATAGCAGCCAGCCATACTATTCAGCGCTGTGCACGGGGGGGGGCTGAATTGTGCAGAAAATGTCCCGTCTTGTTTTTGGCATGAACCATGTAGCTGTGGTTATGGGGGTGCAGCGCTTCTTGGAGTAATCAAGGCTTCTATATTATAGACTAAATTCAAAGAAGAACCTGGGGAGCCTCCGCAAGCAGTCCAGCCCTCCCAGCAGCCCTCCTTGCAGGCGGCCATACCCCAGACACAGCTTATGGTGGCCGGTGGACAAATCACTGGGGTAAGCAAACGCGCTATACTCTTCCTTCGTGTATCTCTGGGGGAGCGGAGGCTGGAGCTGCAAGGCAGACTGTAGTAAAGTCGTAGTCAGGGGGGGAGGGGGAGGGTTTCTTTATGGCTTTCCTTGCATGCACCAAATGACCTCACGCCTAGAAATTATGAAATAATACAAAATGTGCAAAAGGTGGCGCCGTTCCTCCTGGTCGCCGCAACAATGTCTGCCCTGTAGGTCCAGCCTTGTGGATACAAAGCAATGGATTGTGGGAAGGTTTTTGCTTCACTGTGTAACTGTATGAGCGGGTTGTCGGTCATTACAAGCCGCTACGATGGGACTTGATCCGTGTTGGCTTGGTTGTGGGCCTCTCCCGTAACCTTCTCGGCCTTCACGGGGTCATTTTCCTTTGAGCTGAAGACCTGTCTGAGACAGACCGGTTGCTGTCGCACCTATATATGCCTTATTAGGGCCCATGTGTCCTGTTTGGAGAGCAAAATGGCTGTGGGGTACTCAGTCCTCCAATATATATTGCATGGCTGCCTATTCACTTTTAATGGTCATTATGTAATACTATATTTCTCCAGCAGAGGTCACTGCAGGGAACACATGTGGTCCGATGAGATCTCTTCTTGCAGCATGAGCCGTCCATCAGGGATTGCAGGAGCCCGACCTCTAGTGATGAGGTTGTCTCATTAAAGGGATCCTTTGTGACTAGATGGCGGTGATATTCCTTATGGATTATACTTCATGCGTCTTGCCAAAGCTTTATTTGTTCAGTCCGGACTGCCCCTTTAAGCCGAAAGTGAAGCCCTTTAAGTCTTATTTATTTCATCAGTTTTTGATTTAAATTTTTCATTTGTGACAATTATTTTTGAGTGAGATTTTTTTCCATTTCTATAGTGTTACTGGAAGTTCTGTCATCTCCACAGATTGATGCCTGAAATAATGAATACTTCCAGACTTTACAGTCATCTGCTAACTAGCGTGTGCCAAATGTGTGAAACGCGTTGGGTTGCAATCTGTTCATGTGCAATGCAAAGTTGGAAAGAAAAAGTGGAGGGAAAAAGTGACGATTCGGTCCCCGGTAGCAGAGGACTCTTGCCGTGGAGGTTGTAGGTGCCCCGGTCACGTATACATACAGCCAGGCTGACAACACATGAAGCTAAAGTGTTGTCTGTTAGGGGGCGTTCACACTACCGTCGGTGTCCGACATGTAGTGTCCGCTCCTAGTGTCCGCTCAAAATCTGTCACGGACACTAGGAGCAGACACTAGCTGTGTCCGTGACACCTGTCATTCACTTGAATGGGCATCGGGTGCGTTCTTTTGCACTCCGTGCCCGTCCTACCCTGTCCGCAAGAGAAGATGTCCGACTTCTCAAGCGGACAGAAGAACCCTGCATACAGGGAAGGACGGGCACGGAGTGCAAAAGAACGCACCCGATGCCCATTCAAGTGAATGACAGGTGTCACGGACACAGCTAGTGTCTGCTCCTAGTGTCCGTGACAGATTTTGAGCGGACACTACATGTCGGACACCGACGGTAGTGTGAACGCTCCCTTACCGAGGGCAACCGGCAAGTTTTGAAAACTGTTCTGGATATAAAGGAGAAAAGACATTAAAATGACTCAAAAGCAGTAAAAAATCAGTCTTTTGGGGTAAATTTCCCCTGAAAATTTTGTTGGGGGCTTTCTAGAATTAAAGTGGATTTAAGGGGATCTCTAGACTTTACACTGCTATCTACATTTTGGGGTGAACAGGAGACAGACCACATGACTGGTCCCCAGCGAGAGAACGGCGACTGGAGATGGAACTTGTTCTGCGGGGCACTGTTGGTTTCCATGAGTGATGGTATTGAGCTGTCACCCCCGACTTTAAGCGTCGGAGTCACCCTGAAATTGGCTGACGGAGGAGGGTCTGAATGGTGGAAACCCTGGAGGTATTCTGCGGGCGGCCATACAGTCCTGGCGGGTTCCCTGAGTGCTGCGTCTCCTCTAGGATGGCCATATAATCACATAAGACCTATAAGGCCTCCCTTCTAAGGCTGCCTTAAAGGGGAACTCCAGTTAGTAAGAAATCCTGCATTTGGGAAATCCCAACAGTGTTGAATGAACTTGTAGAAATCCCTTTAGTTTTAGCTTCCAGCTGTGATGGGTTTTTGCTGTTGCCCGCACACATTAGATGTTGGGGCCATCCTGCGCAAATCCTAAAACCGTCCAATCGAGTTTCCATCTCTGTGGTTGATGCTAGAATGGAGAGGATAATAGTAGGTTCTCCCTATTGTGGTGTGGAGCCAGTAGGAGGCGCCATCTCGGCTCAGGCCCATCACAGCTAACCCATCCTCAGCCTCCTCTAAATGCAACTCTAACCCCAACCTGTCTGGCTTTACGTCTACGGGGTGGTGCCCAATACTAATACTAACAGGAGAGGACACTGGAGCTGAGACGGCGCCACCTACTGGATGCACCAGGCCCAGGAGTTTATATCACAATATTCTAGAATGCAGGATCTGGATACATCGGAAAGGATCCTGGGCATTTGCCATACTGTACAGTCAGCAGCGCCCGCACATCCATACATGACATAATCCCTCCCTGTTTTAAGCTGCAAGTCTTGGATTTGGAGAGAAGCCGCGTCCTCCGCTCTCCTCACATCCTGTCGTGTTTATTCATCCACAATAACATTACTGCCAATCTGGCACATTGATGGGAGCAGACGCAGCGGCGTTATTATACAATTGGAGCTGATAAGTGTCAATGAGCTCGCTGCGTGCGGCTGGGGGCGAGCGGCGGGGGGTGCCATTGTGGAGGAGAGGCGTGTTAGCTGCATGGCGAGAGAGCTGCTGCCGCTTTTTGGTACAGCGTGTTTTTCCTGCTCTCTCATATTCTGAGATTTTCAGCAATTTAGCATTAAAATGTCCCCGTTGCGATGCCGCTGCGTCAGACAAAACCACCCTGGGCGTCGCTTCACGGAGGGTTTGGACGCGTCAGGAGTCTTTTCATGGCTCGGTGATGTGAAAAATGAAAATAAGCAAGTTTATATATAGGCTTGAGAGAAAAAAAAATTCTCGTATTGTGTATACAGCTCCTGTGCAGGCCATTGTGACTCCATATACATAGAAATCCTATTTGGGGAACTTTATTAAAGAGGTATTCCGGCCCTGGGGTACCTTAGCATTGTGTCTATAACTTGAATGGAAGGAGACCGGCCTCCGGCCCTGACCTGTGCAGCCGTGTCCATCTCCAGGACGCAGCCGCATTAGCTGATCGGTGCGGAGGCAGGTTTTGGACTCCTACTGATCAGCTACTGATGTCCTGCCTGGAAACCCCTTAAAGGGATTCTACCACTAAAACCTTTTTTTTTTTTTGTGTGGATAAGACGTGGGAGTAGCCTTTAGAAAGATTATTCGTCTCTTACCTGTAGACATGGTCTCCACTGCGCCGTTCCTTAGAAATACCGTTTTTTTTACCGATATGCAAATGAGTTCTCTTGCAGCGATGGGGGCGGTCCCCAGCGCTCAAACAGCAATGAGGGGGTCTCCACCACTGCCAGAGAATTGTCTCCAGTGCCGCCGCCTCCTTCGTCCGCCTAGTCATCTTCAATATTTTCTTCCGGCGCAGGCTCGTAACTTCTAGGCGTCGGGCCTTGAGCAGACTGTGCAGGCGCACAGGCCACGGGAAAATGGCCTCTAGCAATACTGTGGAAGCGGCCATTTTCCCATGGCCTGTGGTCTGTTAGTATGGCGACACCTAGGTCTGCATAAAAGCTGTTGCCACACCACTGTAAAATATTACTGTAAATTGAGATTAATTGGAAAGTCGCTTCTTTTCTTTTGGGAAATGTCTTGGACCCCTATAGGTCAGAGGTCAAGAAGCATCGGCACTCCAATCCGTCAGAGTATGTTCGGAGTTGTAGTCGCCGCCCGAGTCCCCCGAATCCTCTGCCATAGGTGGACAAGTTACCAATGTAATTCTTAGATGGCTCGTAACGTCCCCCGGTCTAAGGCTCAGTGCACATTGTGTCTAGCCCTTGGGCTGCAGTATAGATTGGGACGATCGCACCGCACTGTTTTCCGGATCCCGGGCCCCTTTAAGACTGGTTTGTAAACCTGCAGTGAAGTCACTTAACGCTTCCAGTCTTTCTATTTTTTTCCTGTTTAAAGCTCCTGATCTCCAGGCCTGTAATTTCGGCGTTGTTACCCACCGCCTGATACCATGTAAACCCCCCAGCGCCGGTGCAAGGTAACAATCTGCGGCCTTGAGCATGCTATTTTCTTCACACTGACATTTTTGTATGTTATGAGAAATTATACGTATTTTCCGCACTCTTCAATGTCGCTCTCGTCTCTGAAGAACGTACTGAGAAAAAGAATTTCAATGATTCTGAGATCTGACTTTGGTACAACCCGGTGTTTTCTTATTTCACTCGGAGAATAAAAACAAGGCGGAAAATCTATTTGCATTGAAAGAGGTTATAATCCTCATAGCGCTCGCGTGCGCCCCGCCGATCCAGGTACAAAGCGCTCTGTGAGGTCTGTACTATATTATCAGTGCCTTAAAGGGAGAGTCTATTCTGAACCAGGTAAATACCATCAGTCACAAAGGGTATTGGGACATCGCTTTCCTTCATGCTGTAAAGGCTTGTACTGACTGCTTGCTACAATGTTGCCAGTTGTCACTAGATTCCGCATGCCACACCTCCTAGGTCTTTGGACGGCCCTAGAGGAACTGGTATGGTCTATTATCTCATGCATTTCAGTAGACTTAAAACATACCCCTTTAATATCTTTAACCCCTTTAATAAAAATGTATATATGGCCTGTCTTTAGGATGGGCTGATGGGCGTCCCCTGCATGGATTAGCTTTGTCCTATATAGTCCCCGGGTACCAGTACTACAAGTCAATAGGATCTGAGCGTAGTCCCAAAGTCCTGCCATTACCGGAGCCAATGGTTTCCAGCCCCGGGTTGTGTATGGTCCCTGTATAGCTGATCTGTACAGGGGTGGTCTGTCAGTTCCCCCACACCGATCAGACACCCTAAGGATAGGCCACAATAAATACATTTCTGGACAACCCCTTTAACTGAAAATCCTGAATATAGAAATGTAACACATAAAATACAAGGTCACATTGTATCCAAGCAGGTCAACCCACCCTTAAAGGGGTTGTCCAGAGCTGTAAGGCCAATGATCGATCCTTAGACTAGACCATCAATCCATGGGTGAACTCTACGTCCTCTTCTGTCATCACATGCATCAGTCACATGACCATGCAATGGCTAAGTCCTATTCAAATGAATGGAGCTGAGCTGCAATACCAAGTGCAGCCACTATACAACATGGGGCACTATGCTTGGTAGGCAGTGACCATTAAGCTCCACCCCCTTGTAGAAAGACATTCAATAAGCAGAGATGGAAATGAGATGCGTTGGGGATTTCAGGTCGACCATTTTTAAAGGGGATGTCCCAAGATTTACAGAAATTTTGCAGAGAAGAGGTAAAATAACAAGTATAGTAACTGCAGCGACCCCGGCGGGTTCTTCTTACTTCCTGTAGCCATGATGTGCTGTACGTGCGTTTGTAAGCCATATAGACTAGCTGTATACCACACGGTGCCGTATACCACAGCCGGTCGGCACACCAATACAGGACATGGACAGAGCCGAGCATAGACCGTTCCTGCGTCCATGGCCGTCCACAAGACAACAGATGTCACCACTAAAGGGTTACAGGAAATCAATAAAACTCTGCAACATTTTTAATTATTTACGTTTGCAAAAATGGAGCATTTGTCTAAATCCGGGGATATTTATGGGAAACTCCTATAAGTTTGGAAGTAACGAGGTCAGAGGTCGTGCCGCCTCACTACCTGCCGGGACAGGGCCTGGATTTATCAGCACGTAGGACCCCGGAGTACCCAACCCCCGACCGGTCACTTCTGGATTATTCTGCATTTGGGATACGTTTACACAGTGCGGTTATAACTGCAGAAAAGCACCGAGCTGTAGGTGTGAACGCGGCCTTAGTGCAGCTGGAAGGCCACGGACCTCGTGTCCTCACACCTGTGACATGGGGTCTATGAGGCCTCCTGCCATAGCTTGTGGCTTTTGTGTGTCACGGCCATTGTGCTTCATACTAGGAAAGCTCGCAGCCTTGGGCGAGGTGACCGTGTGCGCATTGTAGCAAATGACTGATTTATCCGTTGCCCGTCCAGTTCTACAGAATGACTTGTATTGGTAAAGATAATATTTGGGAGCGGGGTATTGACCGCTGCAGTCTCTTCACTACTTGCCAAGCACAGCGCCATACATTGTATAGTGGCTGTGCTCGGTATTGCAGCTCGGCGACATGCATTTGTATGAAAATGCAAGCTGCAGCATGGTCATGTGACCCATGGATGTGATGTCACTGGCCTGAGAAGAGGAAGAGGAGCCAAGTATCCTGGACAACCCCTTTAACTCTGCACATTTCTATGACCCCTGCATTTACATGATGTTAGACATTTTGGGGCCCTGCCATGCTATAGGTGTCCCTGTCCATCAGTG